>NC_079873.1:15000-115883 GCF_023065955.2 Ursus arctos | reverse complement strand
GCATCCCTTCCTTTCCTCCATCTGGGACTCCCTCCATCCCTCGTCCTGCACACACGCCATCCTCACACCTGCGTCCCCCCGTCGTCCCGTGCACCCCTCCCACCCACAGTGACCCCAGCTGTCCCGCACCTGGTGTCAGCGCTGGTCCAGGAGCTCCATGTAGTACTCGTGTCCCTCCTCCATCTGGGAACCTCCCTCCCTCCTGCACCACACTGCCATCCTCACACCTGCGTCCCACCGTCATCCCGTGCACCCTCCCTCCCACAGTGACCCCAGCTGTCCCGCACCTGGTGTCCGGCGCTGGTCCAGGAGCTCCATGTAGTACTCGTGTCCCTCCTCCATCTGGGACCCTCCCCCCCCTCCTGCACACAGTGCAGTCCCTCCCACCTGCGTCCCCCCATCGTCCCGTGCACACTCCACCCTCCCACAGTGACCCCAGCTGTCCCGCACCTGGTGTCGGCGCTGGTCCAGGAGCTCCATGTAGTACTCGTGTCCCTCCTCCCATCTGGGACCCTCCCCCCCCTCCTGCACACAGTGCTGTCCTCCCACCTGCGTCCCCCCCCGCCCCAATCCCGTGCACACTCCCTCCCACAGTGACCCCAGCTGTCCCGCACACTGGTGTCGGCGCTGGTCCAGGAGCTACATGTAGTACTCGTGTCCCTCCTCCATCTGGGACCCTCCCTCCCTCCTGCACACAGTGCTGTCCTCCCCACCTGCGTCCCCACCGTCGTCCCGTGCACACTCCCTCCCACAGTGACCCCAGCTGTCCCCGCACCTGCTGTCAGCGCTGGTCCAGAGCTCCATGTAGTACTCGTGTCCCTCCTCCATCTGGGACCCTCCATCCCTCCTGCACACAGTGCCGTCCCTCCCCACCTGCGTCCCCCCCCATCCCGTGCACACTCCTCCCACAGTGACCCCAGCTGTTCCTGCACCTGGTGTCGGCGCTGGTCCAGCTCCATGTAGTACACGTGTCCCTCCTCCATCTGGGACCCTCCCTCCCTCCTGCACACACTGCCGTCCTCCCCACCTGCGTCCCCCCCCATCCCGTGCACACTCCCTCCCACAGTGACCCCAGCTGTCCCGCACCTGGTGTCGGTGCTGGTCCAGCTCCATGTAGTACACGTGTCCCTCCTCCATCTGGGACCCTCCCTCCCTCCTGCACACAGTGCTGTCCTCCCACCTGCGTCCCCCCCCCCCCCAATCCCGTGCACACTCCCTCCCACACTGTCCCCAGCTGTCCCGCACCTGGTGTCGGCGCTGGTCCAGGAGCTCCATGTAGTACTCTCGTGTCCCTCCTCCATCTGGGACCCTCCCCCCCTCCTGCACACAGTGCTGTCCTCCCACCTGCGTGCCCCCCCCGCCCCAATCCCGTGCACACTCCCTCCCACAGTGACCCCAGCTGTCCCGCACCTGGTGTCGGCGCTGGTCCAGGAGCTCCATGTAGTACTCGTGTCCCTCGTCCATCTGGGACCCTCCCTCCCTCCTGGACCCTCCCTCCCTCCTGCACACAGTGCTGTCCTCCCACCTGCGTCCCCCCGTCGTCCCATGCACACTCCCTCCCACAGTGACCCCAGCTGTCCCGCACCTGGTGTCGGCGCTGGTCCAGGAGCTCCATGTAGTACTCGTGTCCCTCCTCCATCTGGGACCCTCCCTCCCTTCTGCACACACTGCCATCCTCACACCTGCGTCCCCCCCCATCCCGTGCACACTCCCTCCCACAGTGACCCCAGCTGTCCCGCACCTGGTGTCGGTGCTGGTCCAGCTCCATGTGGTACTCGTGTCCCTCCTCCATCTGGGACCCTCCCTCCCTCCTGCACACAGTGCCGTCCTCCCACCTGCATCCCCACCCATCCCGTGCACACTCCCTCCCACAGTGACCCCAGCTGTCGCGCACCTGGTGTCTGCGCTGGTCCAGGAGCTCCATGTAGTACTCGTGTCCCTCCTCCATCTGGGACCCTCCCTCCCTCCTACACACACTGCCATCCTCACACCTGCGTCCCCCTGTCGTCCCGTGCACACTCCCTCCCACAGTGACCCCAGCTGTCCCGCACCTGGTGTCGGTGCTGGTCCAGCTCCATGTAGTACACGTGTCCCTCCTCCATCTGGGACCCTCCCTCCCACCTGCACACAGTGCTGTCCTCCCACCTGCGTCCCCCCCCCCCAATCCCGTGCACACTCCCTCCCACACTGACCCCAGCTGTCCCGCACCTGGTGTCGGCGCTGGTCCAGGAGCTCCATGTAGTACTCGTGTCCCTCCTCCATCTGGGACCCTACCCCCCTCCTGCACACAGTGCAGTCCTCCCACCTGCGTCCCCCCCGCCCCAATCCCGTGCACACTCCCTCCCACAGTGACCCCAGCTGTCCCGCACCTGGTGTCGGCGCTGGTCCAGGAGCTACATGTAGTACTCGTGTCCCTCGTCCATCTGGGACCCTCCCTCCCTCCTGCACACAGTGCTGTCCTCCCACCTGCGTCCCCCCGTCGTCCCGTGCACACTCCCTCCCACAGTGACCCCAGCTGTCCCGCACCTGGTGTCGGCGCTGGTCCAGGAGCTCCATGTAGTACTCGTGTCCCTCCTCCATCTGGGACCCTCCCTCCCTTCTGCACACACTGCCATCCTCGCACCTGCGTCCCCCCCGTCGTCCCGTGCACACTCCCTCCCACAGTGACCCCAGCTGTCCCGCACCTGGTGTCGGTGCTGGTCCAGCTCCATGTAGTACACGTGTCCCTCCTCCATCTGGGACCCTCCCTCCCTCCTGCACACAGTGCTGTCCTCCCACCTGCGTCCCCCCCCCCCCCAATCCCGTGCACACTCCCTCCCACACTGACCCCAGCTGTCCCGCACCTGGTGTCGGCGCTGGTCCAGGAGCTCCATGTAGTACTCGTGTCCCTCCTCCATCTGGGACCCTCCCCCCCTCCTGCACACAGTGCTGTCCTCCCACCTGCGTCCCCCCCGCCCCAATCCCGTGCACACTCCCTCCCACAGTGACCCCAGCTGTCCCGCACCTGGTGTCGGCGCTGGTCCAGGAGCTCCATGTAGTACTCGTGTCCCTCCTCCATCTGGGACCCTCCCTCCCTTCTGCACACACTGCCATCCTCACACCTGCGTCCCCCCCCATCCCGTGCACACTCCCTCCCACAGTGACCCCAGCTGTCCCGCACCTGGTGTCGGTGCTGGTCCAGCTCCATGTAGTACTCGTGTCCCTCCTCCATCTGGGACCCTCCCTCCCTCCTGCACACAGTGCCGTCCTCCCACCTGCGTCCCCACCCATCCCGTGCACACTCCCTCCCACAGTGACCCCAGCTGTCCCGCACCTGGTGTCGGCGCTGGTCCAGGAGCTCCATGTAGTACTCGTGTCCCTCCTCCATCTGGGACCCTCCCTACCTCCTACACACACTGCCATCCTCACACCTGCGTCCCCCTGTCGTCCCGTGCACACTCCCTCCCACAGTGACCCCAGCTGTCCCGCACCTGGTGTCGGTGCTGGTCCAGCTCCATGTAGTACACGTGTCCCTCCTCCATCTGGGACCCTCCCTCCCTCCTGCACACAGTGCTCTCCTCCCACCTGCGTCCCCCCGTCGTCCCGTGCACACTCCCTCCCACAGTGACCCCAGCTGTCCCGCACCTGGTGTCGGCGCTGGTCCAGGAGCTCCATGTAGTACTCGTGTCCCTCCTCCATCTGGGACCCTCCCTCCCTTCTGCACACACTGCCATCCTCACACCTGCGTCCCCCCCCATCCCGTGCACACTCCCTCCCACAGTGACCCCAGCTGTCCCGCACCTGGTGTCGGCGCTGATCCAGGAGCTCCATGTAGTACTCGTGTCCCTCCTTCATCTGGGACCCTCCCCCCCTCCTGCACACAGTGCCGTCCTCACACCTGCATCCCCCCCCCCCCATCGTCCCGTGCACACTCCCTCCCACAGTGACCCCAGCTGTCGCGCACCTGGTGTCGGCGCTGGTCCAGGAGCTCCATGTAGTACTCGTGTCCCTCCTCCATCTGGGACCCTCCCTCCCTCCTGCACACAGTGCTGTCCTCCCACCTGCGTCCCCCCCCCATCCCGTGCACACTCCCTCCCACAGTGACCCCTGCTGTCCCGCACCTGGTGTCGGTGCTGGTCCAGCTCCATGTAGTACTCGTGTCCCTCCTCCATCTGGGACCCTCCCTCCCTCCTGCACACAGTGCCGTCCTCCCACCTGCGTCCCCACCCATCCCGTGCACACTCCCTCCCACAGTGACCCCAGCTGTCCCGCACCTGGTGTCGGCGCTGGTCCAGGAGCTCCATGTAGTACTCGTGTCCCTCCTCCATCTGGGACCCTCCCCCACTCCTGCACACAGTGCCGTCCTCCCACCTGCATCCCCCCCCCCCCGTTGTCCCGTGCACACTCCCTCCCACAGTGACCCCAGCTGTCCCGCACCTGGTGTCGGCGCTGGTCCAGCTCCATGTAGTACTCGTGTCCCTCCTCCATCTGGGACCCTCCCTCCCTCCTGCACACAGTGCTGTCCTCCCACCTGCGTCCCCCCGTCGTCCCGTGCACACTCCCTCCCACAGTGACCCCAGCTGTCCCGCACCTGGTGTCGGCGCTGGTCCAGGAGTTCCATGTAGTACTCGTGTCCCTCCTCCATCTGGGACCCTCCCTCCCTCCTGCACACAGTGCTGTCCTCCCACCTGCGTCCCCCCCCCCCCCAATCCCGTGCACACTCCCTCCCACACTGACCCCAGCTGTCCTGCACCTGGTGTCGGCGCTGGTCCAGGAGCTCCATGTAGTACTCGTGTCCCTCCTCCATCTGGGACCCTCCCTCCCTCCTGCACACAGTGCCTTGCTCCCACCTGCGTCCCCCCGCCATCCTGTGCACACTCCCTCCCACAGTGACCCCAGCTGTCCCGCACCTGGTGTTGGCGCTGGTCCAGCTCCATGTAGTACACGTGTCCCTCCTCCATCTGGGACCCTCCCTCCCTCCTGCACACACTGCCGTCCTCCCACCTGCGTCCCCCCCCATCACGTGCACACTCCCTCCCACAGTGACCCCAGCTGTCCCGCACCTGGTGTCGGCGCTGGTCCAGGAGCTCCATGTAGTACTCGTGTCCCTCCTCCATCTGGGACCCTCCCTCCCTTCTGCACACACTGCTATCCTCACACCTGCGTCGCCCCCCATCCCGTGCACACTCCCTCCCACAGTGACCCCAGCTGTCCCGCACCTGGTGTCGGCGCTGGTCCAGCTCCATGTAGTACTCGTGTCCCTCCTCCATCTGGGACCCTCCCCCCCTCCTGCACACAGTGCAGTCCTCCCACCTGCGTCCCCCCCCCATCCCGTGCACACTCCCTCCCACACTGACCCCAGCTGTCCCGCACCTGGTGTCGGCGCTGGTCCAGGAGCTCCATGTAGTACTCGTGTCCCTCCTCCATCTGGGACCCTCCCTCCCTTCTGCACACACTGCTATCCTCACACCTGCGTCGCCCCCCATCCCGTGCACACTCCCTCCCACAGTGACCCCAGCTGTCCCGCACCTGGTGTCGGCGCTGGTCCAGCTCCATGTAGTACACGTGTCCCTCCTCCATCTGGGACCCTCCCTCCCTCCTGCACACAGTGCTGTGCTCCCACCTGCGTCCCCCCGTCGTCCCGTGCACACTCCCTCCCACAGTGACCCCAGCTGTCCCGCACCTGGTGTCGGCGCTGGTCCAGGAGCTCCATGTAGTACTCGTGTCCCTCCTCCATCTGGGACCCTCCCCCCCTCCTGCACACAGTGCCGTCCTCCCACCTGCGTCCCCCCCCCCCCCCGTCGTCCCGTGCACACTCCCTCCCACAGTGACCCCAGCTGTCCCGCACCTGGTGTCGGCGCTGGTCCAGGAGCTCCATGTAGTACTCGTGTCCCTCCTCCATCTGGGACCCTCCCTCCCTCCTGCACACAGTGCTGTCCTCCCACCTGCGTCCCCCCGTCGTCCCGTGCACACTCCCTCCCACAGTGACCCCAGCTGTCCCGCACCTGGTGTCGGCGCTGGTCCAGGAGCTCCATGTAGTACTCGTGTCCCTCCTCCATCTGGGACCCTCCCTCCCTTCTGCACACACTGCCATCCTCACACCTGCGTCCCCCTGTCGTCCCGTGCACACTCCCTCCCACAGTGACCCCAGCTGTCCCGCACCTGGTGTCGGTGCTGGTCCAGCTCCATGTAGTACACGTGTCCCTCCTCGATCTGGGACCCTCCCTCCCTCCTGCACACAGTGCCGTCCTCCCACCTGCGTCCCCCCCCCATCCCGTGCACACTCCTCCCACAGTGACCCCAGC
This sequence comes from Ursus arctos, assembly GCF_023065955.2. Lineage (NCBI taxonomy): Eukaryota > Metazoa > Chordata > Mammalia > Carnivora > Ursidae > Ursus > Ursus arctos. Next base: position 109,599 of record NC_079873.1, on the reverse strand, counting down.
TGTCCCGCACCTGGTGTCGGCGCTGGTCCAGCTCCATGTAGTACACGTGTCCCTCCTCCATCTGGGACCCTCCCTCCCTCCTGCACACAGTGCCGTCCTCCCACCTGCGTCCCCCCCCATCCCGTGCACACTCCCTCCCACAGTGACCCCAGCTGTCCCGCACCTGGTGTCGGCGTTGGTCCAGGAGCTCCATGTAGTACTCGTGTCCCTCCTCCATCTGGGACCCTCCCCCCCTCCTGCACACAGTGCCGTGCTCCCACCTGCATCCCCCCGTCGTCCCGTGCACACTCCCTCCCACAGTGACCCCAGCTGTCCCGCACCTGGTGTCGGCGCTGGTCCAGGAGCTCCATGTAGTACTCGTGTCCCTCCTCCATCTGGGACCCTCCCTCCCTCCTACACACACTGCCATCCGCACACCTGCGTCCCCCTGTCGTCCCGTGCACACTCCCTCCCACAGTGACCCCAGTTGTCCCGCACCTGGTGTCGGTGCTGGTCCAGCTCCATGTAGTACACGTGTCCCTCCTCCATCTGGGACCCTCCCTCCCACCTGCACACAGTGCTGTCCTCCCACCTGCGTCCCCCCCCCCAATCCCGTGCACACTCCCTCCCACACTGACCCCAGCTGTCCCGCACCTGGTGTCGGCGCTGGTCCAGGAGCTCCATGTAGTACTCGTGTCCCTCCTCCATCTGGGACCCTCCCCCCCTCCTGCACACAGTGCCGTCCTCCCACCTGCGTCCCCCCCCCCCAATCCCGTGCACACTCCCTCCCACAGTGACCCCAGCTGTCCCGCACCTGGTGTCGGCGCTGGTCCAGGAGCTCCATGTAGTACTCGTGTCCCTCCTCCATCTGGGACCCTCCCTCCCTCCTGCACACAGTGCTCTCCTCCCACCTGCGTCCCCCCGTCGTCCCGTGCACACTCCCTCCCACAGTGACCCCAGCTGTCCCGCACCTGGTGTCGGCGCTGGTCCAGGAGCTCCATGTAGTACTCGTGTCCCTCCTCCATCTGGGACCCTCCCTCCCTTCTGCACACACTGCCATCCTCACACCTGCGTCCCCCCCCATCCCGTGCACACTCCCTCCCACAGTGACCCCAGCTGTCCCGCACCTGGTGTCGGCGCTGATCCAGGAGCTCCATGTAGTACTCGTGTCCCTCCTTCATCTGGGACCCTCCCCCCCTCCTGCACACAGTGCCGTCCTCACACCTGCATCCCCCCCCCCCCATCGTCCCGTGCACACTCCCTCCCACAGTGACCCCAGCTGTCCCGCACCTGGTGTCGGCGCTGGTCCAGGAGCTCCATGTAGTACTCGTGTCCCTCCTCCATCTGGGACCCTCCCTCCCTCCTGCACACAGTGCTGTCCTCCCACCTGCGTCCCCCCCCCATCCCGTGCACACTCCCTCCCACAGTGACCCCAGCTGTCCCGCACCTGGTGTCGGCGCTGGTCCAGGAGCTCCATGTAGTACTTGTGTCGGCCTTTGAGCTTCGTGATGCTCTCGATCTCGTACAGCCGCTGGGCCGTGCGCCGGCCCGCGCAGATGCCCTGGTTCACGCTGGCCAGCGCCGTCAGCAGCTTCATGGCTGCCGGCAGATTGGGGCCGTGACCCTGGGGCGGGGACCCCGGGGCCCAGACCCCAGCACTGGGCTCCACCTCCCACAGGAGTGGCCCTTCTGCCAGTACTCAGAGGGGTCTGGGGGTAGAAGAGGCTGGGAGGTCGGGCGGCTGGAGGGGATGCTGCGTCCTGCCAATGCCAGGTCACGAGAGTGCATACGGTCATCCCCACACGACGACCACACACGCGGACCCGGGAACACATCTCAGCGTTCCCAGGCTGTGCACACACCCCACAACCATCCCACCTGCAAGGTCAAGCCACTGCCCCAGAGCCGGCAGGATTCACCCAGGTGGAAATGGCCTCAGAGGACACACTGGGCCAGAACCGTGGCGGGAAACACACGTCTGCTGCACAACCCCAGCTCGGCGGCTGCAGACACCCGAGGAAGCCTCGCCGTAACCAGGACGCATGGCATCTCGGGACCAGCAGTCCAAGGTCAGAATTCACACGGACCCTCCAGGGGCACATGGCCCCATTCACGCGCTGGACCCTCCAGGGGCACATGGCCCTATTCACGCACAGGACCCTCCAGGGGCACGTGGCCCCATTCACGCGCAGGATCCTCCAGGAGCACGTGGCCCCATTCACGCGCAGGACCCTCCAGGGGCTCGTGGCCCCATTCACGCACAGGACCCTCCAGGGGTACATGGCCCCATTCACACAGTGTTTCCTGCAGACGCAGACGTGGGGACAAGACACACACAGGCCCCGCGGGGCTGACACACCCTAACACACATGCTGAGAGAGCCCTACACCTGCAGGGACCCATCCGACACAAGGGACCGGAATCCCTGTGGGGCACATCCTGCTAAAATCTCATCACAAACTCTGGACTTCTTCATGGTTCCTAACAGGCCCCTGCAAAGACCATCAGGCTTCCTTACCAACACTTCTGTGTGAGGATAGCTAGAGAGCGAGGGACACTGCACCTTCCCGAAGGATGCGAAACTCACAGGACTCGTAACCATGGACCCTCCTCCCTAGTCCCTGTGGTCAGCACTGACCGCTCAGAGTCCGTTCATCGGAAGCTAGCACTGACCACTCGGCCTGTGTTCGGGGAGAAGCTACACCCAGGTGTGACGCCTGATCAATAACCCGATTTGTGGAATTAATAGTCACTTAGAAAAGATAACTCAGGGACGGGAGAAACAGGACACACCCGGGTGGGCCAGCCTGTGGGCTCTTGTGGGGACAGAGGGACAGGACACGCCTGGGGGTCAGCCCTGGGACTGAAGAGCCCACCCTCTCTCCAATGTCAGCCCTGCACATGGTGCCCAGTCGTCGTGGCCTCTGCCGTGGAAGGTGAACAGGACCAACTCTGTGCCGTTGGCCACACCAGTCAGTGGTCGTCCTCCAGCCAACGTCCCTCTGTGGCTTCTCCACCCCCTCCGGCTCTGGCGTCCACCCGCCCAGCAGCCTCTACCCCTTGCAAGCCAGCACACTGGAGGCCCCGGGTGTGGACACCAGCCCTGGGGCAGGAGGAGCCCAGGCTGAGGCCCCTTCCTGTGTGTGCGTGGCCCACGGCCCCTTCCCCCACAGACCCTAGACCCGTGGCCCCTACCCCCATGGCCCATGGCCCTGCCCCCATATCTGTAGCTCCTCCCCCCATGGCCCCTAACCCCCATGTCCTCTGGCCCCTGTCCCTGTGGCCCACGGCCCCTCCCCCATGGCCCCTACCTCCCATGTCTCTGGCCCCTTCCCCCACAGCCCCTGCCCCCCCGCCCCCCCCCCCCCGTGTCCTCTGGCCCCTCCCCCGAGCCAGCAGGAGCCCAGGCGGGGGCGCTGTGCAGCGTCTCACCTGCCAGGGAGCTGGTGTGCCGCAGGCTGTACACGGCCGAGTTTGTGAGGCCGCTGAGCATGCAGATCACCGTGTCCATGAGGTGTCCGTCACACAGCACTGAGGAGTGCGTCTGGTGCACCAGCAGCTCCGTGAACTCGCAGAAGTTCACCCTGAACCTCTTCCAGAAGGGCCCCGGCCCCACGATCGGGTAGAAGTCATTTTGCTGCGTTAAGGACAGAACAAGGGAGGGCGTGAGATGCTGTGCCGGGCGTGGGCCCGTGCCACCATCACCACACGGAGCTCTGCTCCCGACAAGGGACTCTGGGTCACATGACCACACGCTGACCCTGCACTCAGGGGGGTGACACGTCTGCTCTCACTCAGGGTGACCCCAGATCTCCCAGACCTGCACCTGGGGGGTCACACGTCCGCTCTGACTCAGGGTGACCCCAGATCTCCCAGACCTGCACCTGGGGGGGGGGTCAGATACACACACTCACCTGGTAAACATCCCCGAGACCCAGAACCTGGGGGTCACATATCCACACTCACCAGGGTCACCCCACGTCTCCCACACCCTGCATCTGGACGAATGATCTCACGTCCCCCTGGTCAAGTCCGTAGGCTGTGCCGGGTGTACCCGCACATGTGGGAAGGAGCCGGGTCTCCAGGACCTCAGCTCAGCCCTGAGGAAAGCCCGCAGGCACCTCTCCAACGTCATCCCAGAGAAGCTTCGCCCTCCTGTTTTCCACCCTGGTTCGCGCTGAATTCAGGCCCTTTAAATATTTGGCGCGGACGTGAACAGTGAACGGTCCTTAAAAGCAGTACTTTGGCCCTGGGGGCTCAGCCCATTCCTGCTCTCGCGGGAGAAACCAGTGACTCTGCCGGGGCTGGAGTCGGAGGCGGGGCATGGGGAAGGGAAGAGATCACAGACGGGCTTGCAGGTGTGTCCACCTCACCGGCCGCCTGTCAGCCTTCCTGCGTCCTTCCTGCCACGTGCCCAGGAATCAAATCATCAGACAACCCACCACCAGCCTCTTTCCACGTGCACGGCAAGATGTCCGTCAGGAGACCCCGCCTCCAGCCTCTCACCTCCAGCCTCTCCTCTATCAAGTTGTAGGAATTGGTCTGAATTACCTGCAGGACCCGCAGGAGACCCCAAGGGAAGGTGAATCCTGCCAGGAGGTTGAGGCTGGAGGCCCGAACCCAGCAGGGGTGCAGCGCAGCCTGCAAGCACCCAGAGGATGGCGGTGGGTCAGGCATACCCCAACGGTGCGCCCCTCACGCACTGCGCAGCCCTCAAGCTCTACCCACAGGTGCAGCCCTGTGCCCCCCACCCCTACCCCATGCACCGCATCCCCACCTCCGCATGTGCAGGGGCTGCATTCACAGCTCCCTGCCTTGCTCACACTCACCCCTGCAGGCAGGGACCCATGGGCATCATGTACCTTTCCTCTCACACCATGCCCTACCACCTGCACCGCCCCCCACGCCAGAGCCCCCACCGCCACTGCTACCCCCGCGCCAGGGGTCCCACCGCCCGCGCCAGGGCCCCCACCACCCGCGCCGGCCCCCACGCCAGGGACCGCCCCGCCCGCGCCGCAAAACCCCCCCGCCGGGGCCCCCACCGCCCACCAGCCCTTCATGCTACGGCCCCCAAGCACCGCGCCCAAACTTCCTCAGTGTGTTTTGTGACAACCCTCCGTCTCCGTGCAGGGACCCCGGACGCCCCACGCCCCTGCACCTTCTGCATACCACTCCCTCAGCCCTGTCCCTGGGCAACAGGCTCCCACCATTGTCCCCCCAACGCACTGAGCCCCCCACCGTTGGCTGCGATGTGAGGGGGAGGGGTACCCTTCCATGGACTGGCGATCAGACTCGCGTGTAGAGCGCACTTGCTCAAAGGGAGACCCCAGCTTCAAACACCTGATGTGGGTGGGCCTTCGGCACCAGTCCCCAACTGGGAGGTGAGGCCAGGGCTCTGACGGGGTTACAAACATGTCCCGAAACCCCCCATCCCGAGGCTGGACCAGGTGGCTAACCGGATTACAAACGTGTCCTGAAGCCCCCATTCTGAGGCTAGACCAGGCCCCTAACTGGGTTAGAAACATGTCCTAAAACCCCCCATTCTAAGGCTAGATCAGGTAGCTAACCGGGTTACAAACATGTCCTGAAACCCCCCATTCGGAGGCTAGACTAAGTCCCTAACGGGGTTACACACGTCCCAAAACCCCCGATTCCGAGGCTAGACCAGGTTGCTAACCAGATTGCAAATGTGTCCTGAAACCCTCAGTCTGAGGCTAGACCAGATCACAGGTTACAAACATGTCCCTAAACCCCCCCTTTCCAAGGCTAGACCAGCTCACTACCCCGGTCTGCAAGGTCGGTCCTCACTCTGCAAACTCGGTGCGAGTCGTGAGAACACCTCCCACCCCCTCGTCATGACGTGCACTAATACATGTTACCTTGTCTGTGCACACGAAATGGTGAGGAATGAACGATATGCAGGACAGCAGGTGAGCCTCCAGCCCACGGGACACCTGCAGTCACTGGGCCAGAGGCCGGCCACACGGTGCCCTAACCATCTCCACCCAGGTGTGGACGGTTACAGAAACCCTGACTGGTCGGGCCATGCCAACAGTGATCATCACAACAGCACGCAGAGACGGCAGCACAGAGTACACAGAACACGGTCAGGTCTAAGCGTGCCAGCGTAGACGGAACACGATCCGGTCTAAGCGTGCCAGCGTAGGCGGAGCGCGATCCGGTCTAAGCGTGCCAGCGTAGGCGGAGCGCGATCCGGTCTAAGCGTGCCAGCGTAGACGGAACGCGATCCGGTCTAAGCGTGCCAGCGTAGGCGGAGCGCGATCCGGTCTAAGCGTGCCAGCGTAGACGGAGCGCTATCCGGTCTAAGCGTGCCAGCGTAGACCGAACACGATCCGGTCTAAGCGTGCCAGCGTAGGCGGAGCGCGATCTGGTCTAAGTGTGCTAGCGTAGACGGAACACGATCCGGTCTAAACGTGCCAGTGTAGTCAAAACATCGTCAGGTCTAATAAACATGATCGGGTAAAATGTGCCAGTGTAGACAAAATAGAGTCAGGTCTCCGTGACACAGTGTAGACAGGATATGATCAGGTCTAAACGTGCCAGTGTAGTCAAAACATGCTCAGGTCCAATAGAACACGATCGGGTAAAATGTGCCAGTGTAGACAGAATAGAGTCAGGTCTCCGTGACACAGTGTAGACAGGATATGATCAGGTCTAAATGTGCCAGTGTAGTCAAAACATGGTCAGGTCTAATAGAACACGATCGGGTAAAATGTGCCAGTGTAGACAGAATAGAGTCAGGTCTCCGTGACACAGTGTAGACAGGATATGATCGGGTCTAAACGTGCCAGTGTAGTCAAAACATGGTCAGGTCTAATAGAACACGATCGGGTAAAATGTGCCAGTGTAGACAAATAGAGTCAGGTCTCCGTGACACAGTGTAGACAGGATATGATCAGGTCCAAACGTGCCAGTGTAGTCAAAACATGCTCAGGTCTAATAGAACACGATCGGGCAAAATGTGCCAGTGTAGACAGAAGAGTCAGGTCTCCGTGACACAGTGTAGACAGGATATGATCAGGTCTAAACGTGCCAGTGGAGATGGAAAACAGTCAGGCTCCCTGACACAGTGTAAACAAAACACTGTCAGGTCTAAACATCCCAGGGTAGACAGAATATGGTCAGGTCTAAATGCACCAATGTAGACAGAACACGACCCGGTCTAAATGTGCCAGTGTAGACAGAACACAGGGCACCATGACACAGTGTAGACCAAACACAGCATGTCTACATGACTCAGTGTAGGCAGAACATTGTCAGGTCTAAACATGCCAGTGTGGACAGAACATGATCGGGTCTAAACGTGCCAGTGTGGACAGAATAGAGTCAGGTCTCCATGACAAGGTGTAGACAAAACACGTCAGGTCTACATGACGCAGTGTAGGCAGAACACTGTCAGGTCTCAGTGTGCCAGTGTAGACACAATAGAGTCAGGTCTCCATGATACAGTGTAGATGGGACATGATCTGGTCTAAATGTGCCAGTGTAGACAGAAGACAGTCAGGTCTCCAAGACATAGTGTAGACAAAAACATGATCAGATCGAAATGTGCCAGTGTAGATGCAAAAGTCTGGTCTCCATGACAGAGCATACACACAGCAGAACACTGTCAGATCTAAACATCCCAGTGTAGACAGAACATGATCAGGTTTAAACATGTCAGTGTAGACAGAGCAAGATCAGGTCTAAGCGTGCCAGTGTAGACAGAATAGTCAGGGCTCCATGACATGGTGCAGACAGAACATGGTCAGGTGTGAACATCCCAGCATAGACAGAACATGACCAGTCTAACTGCACCAGTGTAGACAGAACACAACCCAGTCTAAACGTGGCAGTGTGGACAGAACTCACTGGATGAACTCAGCTTTGCTGGACAGGTCAGGTCTGACTGTGCCCTTGCGCACAGACAGAGTCTGGCTTCACCGTTCTCATTTGAAGCAGCACGCCATGGGCCCTATGTGCACTCAGTGTGGACTCAGCACCGTCAGGTCCTGTCCCGTGGTGGACACGACGCGGCAGCTCCAGTGCGCTCGGGGTGGACAGGATGGGGTCAGGTCAGGTAGAGCCCCCTCGCTGCAGTCCAGACACAGCGAAGTCTGGACCCTGTCTGCGGGGCCAGCTCCGTGCAGCTCTCCTGGGAGCCGGGCACAAGCCCGCGGTCCCTCGTCGGCAATCGGGATGCCCACCCCGTGCTGGGGACTCCACACGAGCTACCCCGGGCTCCGTCGGCCTCGGGCATGCTGGGAAACCACTCAGAACCACCCCATTCTTAAACAGTGGAACGGGTGTTACCAGCTTCTCTGGCCACATGATGGTCAGGATCCAGGGGTAAGCCAGAAACTTCTTGTAGTAAAGACCGGTCTCCTGCAAGGACAGACGAGACGTGCCGATGAATTCCAGCGTCCCCGGGCCCACAGCGGGTCCCAGCAGGACAGGCCCGTGCAGCATGGGGTGCTGGGAGGTGGTCTCCATCCCCCCCGGAGGCTGAGGCCTGTGGGTGAGTGGGGGGGTTCAGCTCCGAGGCCCATGGGCGGGGGGGGGGGGCGGCTCCGAGCAGCCGACAGCGTGCATGCCCTGCCTCTACAATAGCAGTCCATGTCCACTTTCACGTCAGTGTCCTCGCGAGGGGGGGGGACAGGCTGCGTCTGCGGCGCTCAGCCACCGTGTGTACACGACTGATACTCGGAACATGCACTGTGTCATCTCTGGAGGCCAGGACCGGGAGACACCACGGCACAGACACCACTCTGCGCAGAGGACCGGGGAGCACTGGAGCCTCTCACGCTGCCCTGCCACGTCTCCATACGGCCAGTGGCCATGCATGTTACCCTGCCCGCTGTGGGCCCTCACACTCTGGCATTTCCCTACAATGTGTCCGGCGGCCTGCTCTTTGGGAAGCACAGGGTCTCCCATGAGGGAGACAGGCTGGGGGACTGGCAACACCGCCGCTGCTGCTTCTGAGCTGGGGGGAGACTGAACGGGATCCCGATCCAGCAACGGGGGTTCTCTGAAGTAAGAGGCCCAGTCAAGTCAGGGCCATGCTCAGTGACCCCAAGGAAGGAACTAAGTTCAGGGACATGGAGGCCGGAAGCAAAGTAGGGCGTCGTCCTCTACTACGGGCCTGAGCTCTCCAAAGTGCCGAACTCGTGGGCTTCAAGGGAGCCTGGGCGCAGAGGCTAATGTCACGTGGGACCCTTAGCTGGACCCTCAATGGGACAGAAACAAAACGTGAGGACATCCCTGAGACAGGCACGGTAATGCGTGCGGCCCCTTCACGCAGATGCTATCCTCCAGCGACTTAGTGGGCCCAAGAGTGAGGACTGGACCACGGTCACACTGGAGCGTTCACAGCCACACATGCAGACACAGCCAGGGCCCAATTCAGTCTGCAGCCCCCTTGCAAGTGGTTCTGGGGAACACAAGCAGTGGCAAACACATGTGTGCACCTTCATGGACCTACACACACACCATGTGCACAGCGCACATCTGCATGCACTCGCTCACGTGCACAGGGCACACGCATGTGCATGCACAGCACAGGGGCACATGCACACACATGGAGATAAGATGAAGATGGCACACGTATTCACTCACTCACATGCACAGGGCACATGTGTGTGCATGCACGGCACAGAGGCACATGCATGGGGATGAGATGAAGATGCCACACATATGCATTCGCTCGCTCACGCACACCGTGTGCAAGCGTGTGCATGCACAGCACAGAGGCACATACTCACACATGAGGATAAGCTGAAGACGGCACACGCACGTGCATTCACTCGCTCATGTGCACGGTGCACACGCGTGTGCATGCACCACACAGAGGCACATACTCACACATGAGGATAAGCTGAAGACGGCACACGCACGTGCATTCACTCGCTCATGTGCACGGTGCACACGCGTGTGCATGCACCACACAGAGGCACATACTCACACATGAGGATAAGCTGAAGACGGCACACGCACGTGCATTCACTCGCGCACAGAGGCACATGCACGATAAGGTGAAGAGGGCACACGCGCAAGCGCATTTGCTCGCCCACGTGCACAGTGCACATACAGGTGCATACACAGCACATGTGCACACATGGTGATAAGGTGAAGACGGCACACGCGCAAGCGCATTCGCTCGCCCACGTGCACAGTGCACATGCGTGTGCATGCAGGGCACATGTGCACACATGGTGATAAGGTGAAGATGGCACACGCGCATATGCATTTGCTCGCTCATGTGCACGGTGCACACGCGTGTGCATTCACCGCACAGAGGCACATGTGCGATAAGGTGAAGACGGCACACGCACAAGCGCATTCGCTCGCCCACGTGCACAGTGCACATGCGTGTGCATGCACAGAGGCACATGTGCACACGTGGGGGTAAGGTGAAGACGGCGGAGCGTTAGTTGCCGAACGCAGGCGAAGTCTACGTATTCTTCCCCTTTCCTTAGGGTTGACGTTCCAAATAAAGTTAAGGAAAACAGTTACTGTTCACGGACTTGATTCACAAGACTTTCTGAAGTCACTAAGTATTTTAAACTGTGAGGAATTAATGTAGATGTTACGTGTGTTCCCTGAAAGGACGAGTCCATCAGCAAGCTATGGTCCATGCACACAGCGGGACATGACGCAGCCTTGAAGAGGAAGACGTTCTGCGCCTGCTAGGACGTGGATGGACCTTGAGACGTGACCCAGACACAGAAGGACACATCCTGCCTGATTCCACGTACATGGGGTGCCTAAAGGCATGCATGCAACTACGAGACTGGCAATAACTACATGGCCTCGAACACGGGATGCGGAGGCATGCATCCGTGGAGATGCTGTGAAAAGAAGCCGGCGTCACACCACAGAGTAAAACGTGCACATACTCTGACCATTTGCTACACGCACACATGGGAACACACACAGCAGGACCCACGGACGTCGCACGTCCACAGCCACACAAAGCCCGAAACCGACCCGAAGGCCACCAGGAGCAGAACGGGGATGGGAACCACACACACGCATGCGATGGAACATTCCACAGCCATGACATAGATGTCTACTCGACATTATTCACATTTATAGAAAGTCTTTCCTAAACTGTGTGTGCGTGTGAGGGAAGAGCCGTAGAGACGCCACGCTGAGCGCCGGTCTCTCCCGGCACGGAGCTGGAAGCCGGGCACAGCAGGGCCGGTATGCACGGGGGTGCGCATGCAAGAAAGCCCAAGCACCGGAACATCGCGAGGCCCAAGTTCAGGGCCGTACTCCTCAAACGGCGGGGAGGAGGTCAGCACGGGCGCAGGGCGCATCTAGGCACCCGCCGGCCTTGCTGTTTCTTCCTCTGGATGAAGGCCACGTGAGCACCATGTGATAACCACGTCTTCCCCGTACATAACAGAATGTCCCATATCTAATTTAGGTTTGCATTTTCCTTTCTAAAGCAACGTGGTCCTGCCCGCAAAGCACCAGAGGGCCGGCTTCTCCCAGGGAAGCAGAGAAGGACGGCTTCTACCTGGAGATGGGGATGCCTCAGCCCCTTCCACCCCCAGGCTTGACCGTAAACCCGCGTGCCCGGGGGATCCAGGGCAGCGACGCTGAGGAGGAAGCTCCCGCGACCTCAGGCCCGGGCTCACGGAGTGCGCGGAGCCCGCCCCACCTGGTCAAACTTCTCGGTCATTTTGTGCACCACGTTCTTGCCTTGGTTGCTCTGGTAGAGCTCGGCTGTCACCATCCCTGCGAGAGAAAGAAGGAAACGCGGTTCAACCCGACCGCCCTGCTCCTAGGGGACAAGGCCTCATCCCTGAGATAGGACAGTGAGGCCACAGAATCCAGCCTCACTGGCTGGGGTCTACACGCGCTGTGGCTCCCGCGTGTCTAACACGACGGGGCTTTCACGAGGCACCCTCAGGGCTCCCGGCTAGACGCCGCCGCCGGGGCTTCCCGACAGGCCGGTCCTGCCCCCACAGCTCCTGCGTCAGGATCTGGAGGGAAGGGGAAGCCCCCGTTGTTCGCTGGTGATGACGACTCATGGACATGGAAGCACACACCATACGAGGGACTCACTCGTAGCATGAACCTCAGCAGTGTGTTTATTTCCCGCAGTGCACCATCACCACGGCCACTGCAGGAAGCCCCCACCCCCCAGACACTGGTGGTCCCCTCCCGTTTCCCTGGCCCCAGGAACCACTGAGATGCCGTCCGTCTGCGGACATGCCCGTTCTGGACATTTCGTGCACGTGGGGTCACACCCTGGGTGGCGTGGTGTGTCTGTGTCTCTCCCTGAGCGCCGTGCGTCCAAAGTGCACGCACACGGCAGCAGGGGTCGGTGTTTCCCCGCCGGGTATGACCGAGTACGTTTCACGCTCCGTGTGTGTAAGTCAACAGAGCCCTTGCAGACGGCGGGGAGAGCTTTAGCTTCCAGCATTCCTGCGGCAGAACCTGAGCTGTCCGTCAGCACCCAGACGTCCCCGTGGGAGGCTGACGGCCCCGCTGCCCTCGGCCCTGCTGACATCCTGTGCTGACCAAAGCCCTGGGAGGGAGGGCGTGCCGGCCCCACACATGTCCCGTCCTGCACCCCGAGCCTCCCGCGAGAGCAGCTCACTGGTCAGCATCCTGGGCGAGCCGCTCCACGGGCGCTGCACAGGGGACGTGGAACTGTCACGGACCACAGTGTGGCCCTCTGCTGAAGCCCACCCACAGCAACCCCAACTTGGAAAGAGCGGAGGCTCCGGGGGAGGGTCCTTCCTGCTTCTTCCAGCTTCTGGGGCTCCAGGCGTCCCTGGGCTGGTGGCCACATCCCTCCCGTCTCTGCCTCTGTCCTCACGTGGCTTCTCCTCTGTATCTGCATTTCTCCTCTTCTTTTTTAAGATTAATTTATTTGAGAGAGAGAGCACGGATGGGAGGGGCAGAAGGAGAGAGAGAGAGAGAGTCTCAAGGAGACTCCACACTGAGCACGGAGCCCGACGTGGGGCTCAATCCCAGCACCCTGAGATCATGACCTGAGCTGAAACCAAGAGTCGGACATTTAACTGACTGCACCATCCAGGTGCCCCTGCGTCCCTCCTCTTACAAGGACAAAGTCTCACGGGACGAGGGCCACCCTAAGGACTATCGTACTGCTGACGTCGGCAAAGTGAGGTCATATGCTGAGGGCCTGGGGTCTGGACACGGACAGAGCTTTATCTGGGAGAACAATCACCCTTCGCTCTGAGATAACGCTGCTCACAAGAAGCAAGCGCTCTTACTAATCCAGCCTCGGCCAAAGCCCCAGCCCGCCTGGTCTCTTACAACCACACGCGGGCAGGACAGGCAGGCCCGGCGGGCCCATGTGTGGGGACACCCACGCGCGTCCAGGAGCACGGCTCACCTTCACAGCCACAGCACTGGACGAAGAAGCTGATGAGGTCCAGCAGGGCCAGCTCCCTGTCCTCCTTGTAAGACTGCACCCACTCCTCGACAGCCGTCTGCAGGGGTAACAGCCGGTGGTGAGCATGCATGTGCGATGAGGAGTGTGGGACGGGCCAGACGTGAGGACACGTGCATCTGATGGCCAGTGATGAGCACTCGTGTGTGAGTGCGTGTGTGCGTGATCAGGCACGTGACAGGCAGTGGTGAGCGTGCGTGTGTGTGACTGATGAGCTATGCGTGACGGAGCAGCTATGAGCACACGTGTGCATGTACGTGTGTGATGAGGTCGTGTGACGGAGCAGCTATGAGCACGCGTGTGTGTGTACGTGTGTGTGATAAGGTCGTGTGACGGCAGCGCTGAGCACTTGTGTGCATGTACGTGTACGTATGTGTGATGAGGTCGTGTGACGGCAGCGCTGAGCACGCGTGTGCGTGTACGTGTGTGTGATGAGGTCGTGTGACGGCAGCGCTGAGCACTCGTGTGCGTGTACGTGTGTGTGATGAGGTCGTGTGACGGCAGCGCTGAGCACTCGTGTGCGTGTACGTGTGTGTGATGAGGTCGTGTGACGGCAGCGCTGAGCACGCGTGTGCGTGTACGTGTGTGTGATGAGGTCGTGTGACGGCAGCGCTGAGCACGCATGTGCGTGTACGTGTGTGTGATGAGGTTGTGTGACGGCAGCTACAAGCACTCGTGTGCGTGTACGTGTGTGTGATGAGGTCGTGTGACGGCAGTGCTGAGCACTCGTGTACATGTACGTGTACGTGTGTGTGATGAGGTCGTGTGACGGCAGTGCTGAGCACTCGTGTGCATGTACGTGTGTGAGGTGCATGTGACGGGCATACATGGCGGCCGGGCAGCCCAGGCAGCACAAGGTTGCAGTGGGTGGGGCCCTGACTCCGTGGGGACAACCTAGCCTCCATGTGGCACAGAGGAGCGACTGATGCCAGGCGGGCGCCCGTGTCTGCCGCCCCCCACACCCGCCCCACCGCACGCCACCCCTCCCCCCGCAGCGGGCAGTACCTGCACGGAGTTCTTCCCCAGGGCGACCATCTCAAAGAGGGTCACCTCCGTGGTGATGGCCACTTTCCTCTTGCGGTGCTTCCGTGGCGGCCGCCCTCGCCGGCGGTTGCCGGGCCCGCTGGTATCCTGGCCCCCCGAGGGTGCTCCCTGCGCCTAAAACCAGAGGAGGACTTGACCGGGCTGCCCCCCCACACCGGAAGCCCCATGTCCCGGGGGAGGGCGAGGAGGGTGCAGCAGCCCCCACACGCAGGGCTGCACCGCCGTGGTACAGGGCCGGCACAGGGGGCGCTGTCCTGGGAATCCACTGTCAAGACCAACACAGCTGCACAGACACCTGGCAATTCAGGAGAGACCCCGCAGCAGTGCCCCACCCACCATCACATCCTCACGGCTTTCATATCCAACAGGTCCGGGCTCCACACAGCCTTCCCTGCACCAGCCAGAAGCCGTGTCTGCTCACCTGAGTCTCTGGGCAGGGAGGCGGGGTTCCCAGCCCCAGGAGGGGTTGCGCTGCGGGGCACCTGGAAGGGAGGGTGCGGGACAGACCCCAGCCCCCTGGGGCAGGAGGCATCAACGCCACAGAGCAGGGAGGGGACACTAGCCAGAGGACAAGTAAGGGGACGCCATGTCTGAGGATGGCGAGGGGACGCAGTGTGTCAGGACAGAGGAGGGAACGCCTTGTGTCAGGATGGGGAGGGGATGCCATGTCTGTGGATGGGGGAGGGAATGCCATGTCTCAGGACGGGGAGGGATGCCATGTCTCAGGATGTGGAGGGGACACTGAGCCTGAGGACAAGGGAGGGGACGCCATGTCTAAGGATGGGGAGGGGATGCTGTGTCTGTGGATGGGGAAGAGGATGCTGTGTCTGTGGATGGGGGAGGGGATGCCGTGTCTCAGGACGGGGCGGGATGCCGTGTCTGAGGATGTGGAGGGGACACTGAGCCTGAGGACAAGGGAGGCGACGCCGTGTCTCAGGACGGGGAGGGGAAGTGCCCTGGTGGTCCCGTTGGGCCCTAGTGGGCTTGTGGTTCGACGGGCAGGCCGTGAAGGGATGACAGCCTCCAGGATCCATGTGCCAGCAGGCCAGCGCCTAGCCTGATGCAGAGAAGCACTTCACAACCCACCCAGCCCGTGATCCCTCCCAGCAGTGGTCAGTACCAGTATGGAGCTCCTCCTCCTGGCCATCACCTCAAAGACGGTCACCACGGAGATGAACTGGCCAGCCTGATTCCTGAGCCTCCCGCAGGAACGCCGGCCTCGCCGTCGGGGTCCACTCCTACCGGCATCCCGGCCCCCCGAGGGTCCTTCCTGCATCTACAACCAGAAAGTGGCATGTGAAGAGCCAGGAAACGCTGATACCTGGAGGCCAGCTTAATGACGGGACCCCTTCACTGCCGGACTGAGGAGGCACGGCCAGGAAGTAGCCGCTACAACTGCCCATTACCACCAGGGGCCCCGGGGCAAGGAAGGCAGCCACCCCGAGTCACCCACTGTGGCTGCAGGACAGAGGCCTTAGCCAGAGCCTCTGATTCTCGCCAGGCCCTCAGCTGAGTGCTCATACACCAACCTCCATGGTGCCCGTGTCCTCATCCATCTCCCCACCCATGCCCCCGTCCCAGCCTGACACACCCAGTCCACTTGCTGCAGCCACAGCCATGACCACCAGTGTCCAGGGAACAGCAAGCCGTTCTGAACCCAATCCCGAGGGCTGTGTCTCAGGGCTATGGGGTACCCATCACTCCACTGATCAGAGCCCAGGATGGAGATGGGGAGCTCGGGCCAGTGACCAGCAAGGTCAGGGGAAGTCAGTCCTGTGGGACAGGTGAGCCAGCTATCCCTGTCTCTAGGGGCTCGTGGGGCCCAATGGCCCAGCAGAAGCAGGGCTGTGACCACCACAGCCTCATGGGGCACAAGGAGGGTAGCCCAGAACCAGGGGTCACGGGTGCACACAGCAGAACGAGGGAGTCACAAAAGAACCTGGGGTCATGCACAAAGGTGGCAAACCTGGGAGTCATGGAGACAGTGAAACCTGGGGGTGCTGGCAGAAGCTGGGGCCACATATGCAGACAGGGGAACCTGAGGATCACTCACGGGCACACCTGCCCAATAGCAGTGTGACCTTCCCTAGTGGGCTGCAACTACTGCACGAGGACCAACACGGATGCAGTGAGAGAACCAGGGCCATGCCTGCCCTGACCCAATGCCCCCCTGCCCACTAAACTATGGCCCACCAAGGGCACGCTGACACTGTGAGTCCTCGAGGGCCATCCTGGGGCAGAGAGGGTCTGCAGGACAAGTGCCCATGTTAGCACCACACCCCTACACCCTTACACTGTGGGCCTCTACGACACGGTCTTCATGACCGAGAACGTCGGAGGGCTCTAGGGCTAGGCCAGGCTGGCTCACTGCCACCAGTAACCCCACTGCAACGCACACCTGGTCCCGCCTGTAGGAACCCCACATTGACACGTGTGTCATTAAAGGCCTTGCCTCAGGAATGCACTCTCAAGTGTCTTCGGGAAGATGAATTTGCAAATGTACACGTATGCACAGAGACTGTGAGATCACGCACACGTGGTGTGATACTCACGTGAGGCATCAGGATGACAGGAAGACATTCACTTTCTGTACTGTTTTCGGAACTCTTCGGCAAGTGTATAATGATTTCAAGTAAGAAAGTCTCAGGTTTGGCTATTGGTACCTGTTATCCCTGGGACGTAGCATGAACTGGTTTGCCATTTACTCCACCTTGAACTACGTCCACTGCTCCCTCTTTCCTATCCTCCATACGCTACAGAAAATGCCTTTCATGGCTTTAGATTTTAACCCAGTTCTCAGAGGCTAAGAAGACAAGTAGAGACAGAAGGTATAAAGTGCTCTGTGTGGCCAGCAGCACCACGTGAGGCACTAATCAGCACTAGAGGCCAGAGTCTCCCTCCCCACCCAGGACTGGATGCTTGTTCCACACCTGCATTCACACTGGGCCAAGAACGCAGCAAGGCCGACTACTTCTACTCCACAATGCATTCGAAGTCCTACTCCATGCAGCGAACAGGAGAAGGAAATGAAAGTCACCCGATTGGGAAAGAAGGTGTAAAATTACCTCTATTTGAGAATGACAGGATTGGCTATGTAGAAAGTCCCAGAGGACGTATCGAACTATCTCCTCAAACTCAACAGTGAATTTAGCAAGGCCACAGAATACAAGGTCACTATCACAGAATCAATCATATTTCTATAAACAAGCAGTAAAAACTGCACGTGGAAATTAAGAAAAAAAAGTACCAAATACAACAGCTCCTCAAAAATGAAATACTTAGATATCAACCTAACAAAATACATGTAGGGTCTGTGTCCTGAACGCTACAAGAGTTTGATGAAAAAAATCAAATAAGACCTTCGGAAACAGTGAGCTATACCATGTTCATGGAATGGAATGGTGAAATGGACCATGCTACGTACAACAGAGGGCAACTTCAATACCCCACTCTCGATAAGGGATAGAACAACCAGACAGAAGACAAGTGAGGACAAAAAGGACTTAACAAACCAACTAGATCTAAGACATAGATACTAAACCCCCCACCCAGCAATAGCACACACCTTCCACTCAGTAGTTAACATACAAAGTATCGTCTCTGACCACAATGAAATGAAGTTAGAAATCAGTAACAGAAGGAAAACTGGAAAATCCACAAAACTGTGGAAATTAAAACACATACTACTGAAGAACAAGTGGATCTCGGGCACCTGGGTGGCATAGTCAGTTAAGCGTCTGCCTTCAGTTCAGGTCATGATCCCAGAGTCCTGGGATCAAGCCCCATGTCAGGCTCCCTGCTCACTGGAGTGTCTGCTTCTCCCTCTCCCTCTGCCCCTTCCTCTGCTCCTTCTCCCTCTGTCTCTCTCTCTCAGTCTCTCTGAAATAAATAAAATCTTTTTTAAAAAAATGAGTGGATCAGAGAGGGCAATTAGAAAATACTTAGGGAAAATGAAAACAAAAACACAGCACAACTAAAACTAATGGGACACTGGGAACGCAGTGCTAATAGGAAATTTGTAGCTGTAAGTGCCAACCCTGAAAACCAAGAAAGATCCCCGATCAACAATGCAAGTATACGCCTTGAGGAACGAGAAAAAGGACAAATGGAATCCAAAGGTAGCAGATGGAAGGAACTAAAAAAGAAATAGAACTGAGATAAACACAACAGATAATAGACAACAGAGAAAACCAATGAAACCAAAAGTTGGTTCTTCCAAAACATAACAGAATTAAGAAAACTTCAGCTTAGATGAACTATGGACAAAAGAGTGAAGACTCATATTATAAAAATCAGAAATGAAAGTGGGGGCATTACTACAGATTCCATAGAAATAGGATTAGAAGAGAGTCTTGTGACCAACTGCACACCAACAAATGGGATAACCTATATGAAATGGACAAATTTCTAGAAACACAAACCCTACCAAGAGTAAGTCACACAGAAGTGAAAAATCTGAATACACATATAACTAGTAGGAGATTGAATCGGTAATCAAAATCTCCTGAGAAGAGAAGCCCTGAATTCACCTGAAAGTGTCACCGAGGAATTCTACCAAAGGTTTTAAGGAGAACTAATACCAATCCTTCCCAAACTTCTCCAAACACTGAAGAGGAGGGAACACTTCCCAACGCATTCCAGGGAGCCAGAATTATTACCCTGATTCCAAAGCCAGACAGAGACACTACAAGGAAACTACAGACCAATATTCTTCATGAACACTGATGTGAAAATCCTCAACAAAATACCAGCAAACAGAACTTAGCAGCATGTTAGAGGACTATACACCATGACCACACAGGACTTACTTCTGAAGTAGAAGGTTGGTTCAACATACAAAAACTGACCAACGTAAGGCATCACATCAATGGAATTAAGGAAAAATATCACAAGATCAACTCAACTGATTGAGAAAAAGTATCTGACAAAATTCAATACCCTTTCATGATACACACACAGACAGACAAAGAACCAACTAAGAAGGGGAGGAAATTATCTCAATGTAACCAAAGCCATCTATGAAAAACCCACAGTGAATATCACGCGCAATGGTGAGAGGCAGAAAGGCTTCATCTACGATGAGGAACAAGGCAAGAATGTTCATTTGTGCCACTTCCACTTAACGCAGTAATGGAAATTCAAGCCAGGGCAACCACACAGAGCAACAGAGAAAGAGAGAAAAACATCAGAATTGGAAAGGAAAGAGTCAAACTGTTCTACAGATGACATGATTTTACATGTAGAGACCCTAACAATTCTAGACACACCCACACAGACTCTGGGAACTAATACATGAATCGCGTAAAGTCGCAGGATACAAAGCCAACACCCAAAAATCAGCGGCATTTCTACACACCAATAAGGAGCAATCTGAAAAGGAAATTACAAAAACAATTCCAACGACAGTAGCATCAAGAAGAATAAAATACATAGGAATTAACTTAACCAAGATGGTGAAAGACCTGGATGATGAAAAGTACAAAAGATTGCTACAAGAAATTAAAGAAGATATAGATAAATGGAAAAGCATCCCATGTTCATGGACTGGAAGACTTCAGAGTATTACAATGTGAACACAACCCAACATGATCTACAGATTCAGCAAAATCCCAATCAACATCCAAGCATAAGTTTTTCTAGATATTAGCAAGCTGATTCTAAAATTTATATGGAGAGAAAAAGGAACGAGGACAGTCCAAACAATTTTCAAAAACAACAAAGTTGGAGGATTCACACCATCTAATTTCAAATCTTAGTATAAAACTATAGTAATTCAGGGGCGCCTGGGTGGCTCAGTCATTAAGCGTTTGCCTTTGGCTCAGGACGTGATCCCGGCGATCAGGGATCGAGCCCCACATCAGACTCCTTGGCTGGGAGCCTGCTTCTTCCTCTCCCACTCCCCCTGCTTGTGTTCCCTCTCTCACTGGCTGGCTGTCTCTCTCTCTGTCAAATAAATTAATAAAATCTTAAAAAAAAATAACTATAGTAATCCAGACTGTGTGGTCCTGGCAAAAGGATAGTCTCATAGATCAGAGGAACAGGACAAAGTCCAGAACTAGAACCACTTAACTATGGTCAACTGGCTTTTTATAAGATTGCAAAAGAAACTCGATGGATAAAGGATAGTCTGCTTAAAAATGGTACTGAACAACTGGGCGTCCACATGCAAAACAATGAGCTCTGACCCACATCTTTCAGCTCACATAAAAATCAGTCAAGGACCTAAAAGTTAAGATGTAAAACCGTAAAACTCTTACAAGAAAAATGGGAGAAAAATTTTGCGATCTAGGGTTAAAATGCTTAGATCCATCACTAAACGTGTAATCCACAAAAGAAATAATTGATAAATGGACTCTATCAAAACTCAAAACTTTTGCTCTTGTAAAATACACTGTTAACAGAATGAAGGGGCACCTGGGTGGCTCAGTAGGTTAAGCATCCGTCTTCGGCCCAGGACATGATCCCAGGGTCCTGGGATCGAGCCCTGCGTTGGGCTCCCTGATCAGTGTCCACACTGCTTCTCCCTCTGCCTGCTGCTCCCCCTGCTTGTGCCCCTCGCCTCTGTCCCAAATAAATAAATAAAATCTTAAAAAAAAAAAAAAAAAAAACCAGAATGAAAACAGAAGCCAGTGTCTGGTAGAAAATACTCGCAAACCACGTAATCTAATAAAGGGCCTTCACCAATATTTTATAAAGAACTCTTGAAACGCAACAAGAAAACAAACAAGTCAATAAAAACGACCCTCGAAAGATTCCAACAGACTCGTCACCAGAAAATATACACAGATGGGACAGTAAGCACAGGGAAGAATGCTGAGTTCATTAGGCACTAGGGAGATACAGACTGAAACCAAGCCACCACCATTTGAACAGCTAAGATCAAACATGCTGACAGGTGCTGGGGCGGGGGGACAGGGAGCGGCGGGAATTCTCCCACCTGCCCACAGGAATGTGAAACGGTACAACCACGTGGGAAAGCAGCTTGGCGGTCTCGTAAAATGTTAAATGTACATCTACCCGCCACTGCGTTCACCCGCGAGGAACAGAGGCATATTTCCGTACGTGCCCACATGTGGGCCACAGAGCGGACTTCATAGCTTCTCACGCATTCTGCGGCCACAAGGAGTAACCCCCCACACGGCAGCGCCCGTGCAACGCCCCCAGACTACAGTCGGGCTGCTGTTCACTAGTTTCACCCTGAAATCAGGAGCGGTGACAAACAGTCCTCTCACGACATAGTCGTCACACCCCATAGTCACGGAACCGGCCAGGTCACGTAAGGGATTATGATTAACTCCACGACCAAGCAGCCAGCAGATCACACGGCTGCACACTCACTCACAGTACACTCCGTATCCCTTTCAAGCTTCAGGGTTTTTTTCCTTTTTCGTTTGTTTCTGCTTTTTTTAGGAGACTCCACGCCCCACGTGGGGCTCGAACTCATGACCTTAAGATCAAGAGGCACGTGCTCTACCAACTGAGCCGGCCGGGCACCCCCGAAGCTTAAAATTTTATAATATATGTAATGTGAACCCACTTTTAATTAAATGTTGGGACATATATCTACACACACATGCGTGTGTACAGATACGCAAGAACATATGTACACGTATGTGCATGTATATAAAAGGAGTGGAAGAGGGGTGCCTGGCTGGCTCAGTTCGTACAGCACGCCACCCTTGATCTCAGGTTGTGAGTTCAAGCCCCACGTTGGGTGTAGAGATTACTTTAAAAAAAAAAAAAAAAAGGAAAAACAAAAAGACTGCACCAATATACACCAAAATCTTCAGTGACCGCTATATGGTCACACGCGGGTGACTTGTATTTCCTTCTGTGTTCTTCTGTCCACGTCCTCGTCCACACAAACACGGCACTTTTCTTTCTCAGAGGGAAACATGCACGTTAGGCCCACGTAACAAGCGTATAGAAAGCTGGCCGCGAGCTCCCTGAGCACAAGCACTTACCGACACACCGTCCCGGCCACGGCCGCCGCACACCGACACGGCTTTCACCCCCTCTCGGCGAGACCGTCCACTAAGACACAAGAAAAGTCAGATCGCGGCATGAAGCCCTGGGATCTGCAAGCCACCCCCACACGCTCGTCTCTCTCAAGGGTACACACGCTTCCAAACACGGGGGACGCTGAGTACATCGTCTGCCCCTGGACGCTGTTAAACGGTTGTCAGCAGAGGGAAGAAAGCAACAAAACCGAGACAATGCCCAGGAATTGGGAGTGGCTCCGCTTACAGAAAGCACGGTCTCAGCGTGGTCCATGTGTGCGGAGGCAGAGGGCTCAATCCTACACCCCCGGCTCTCCTTGATTCTAACCCGCTATGCGTGGTTTGGGGTCTCTCCCCTCATGATGCATCTCACCACGCCATCCACCACGCACTTTACAAACCACGGATATTTGACCATCCAGACAATGGAATACTTTCAAAACCGAGCCAAAACGCGAGTGCTTCCCTCCACACTGGCGTGGAGCCCCTCGTGTTCCGTACACAGCGCATCTACCCGGGGGGACCTGTCTTCACCTGTCTTCCCCATCTTTCCCACAGCCCCAGCACCATGTCTGCACTGTGTATAATAATCAGGAGACACTGCTTCCAGAGAGCTCTCCATCTGCGTGAAGGTAAGGTGGTAGGATTCTCAACTTACTTAAGAGGAAACCGTCTACCCTCTGTCCGCAGCCATAAGACACACCATCAATAGTAAAGCCGTAAAAAAATGCGTTACCTCATTATCTGGCGTTAATCCTCGCCGCGTCCCTCCCCCACCCGCCCCTAGAAACCGCTGGGAAGGCAGGCTCCGGGGCACAGTGCCGGGGATCCAGCCCGGACAGCAAGCGGAGGAGAACGGGGAGAGGTGTATGTGTCCCACGGAGAGCCCGGTGCCCGACACAGCCCTGGAAACATGAGCTCCGGCAGCTCTTCTCTTCTCCCCTCAAGTAAGACTGCACTCCCCTGGAGAGGAGGGAAGGCTTGCATGAGGGAACCTGCCCGCATCCTACGCCAGGTGGCGTAACAGCTTCGCGGCGGGTGGCCATGCGAGCTCCAGCCAGCCTCCCTCTGCACACAGGCGCCACCCCAGCATCTCAGACCCAGGCCCTCCAAAGACACCCTCGCGGGGACATCAGACCCAGTGGTATTTCCATGGGCTCACTCATCCACATTCCCTGTGCCTGGCAGTCTCGAGCCATGCGACGGAACAGAGGGCCAGCGGGGGGCCAAACACGGAAGGATATACACCGCCCAGAACGCACACACTTGAGCATTCATTCCTGCAAGTTTTAATCCAGTCTCTCACTCCACCCACCAGGAAATGGCATCCAGGAACAATGGCCCGTCCAGGGCTTCACGGGCAACAATCTGAGTGGGACGACAATCTGAGTTTGCCCATTTTCTTTAACACAAACGATCGACGTCTCCATTTAATTCTGCTCAACTTGGTCACATTTTGCTCGGGCTGTGCCTAGGACGGATCCCGCTAGTAACACCATCTCAAACGCTGCTTTTCATCCCCCACACCCATCCTACATAGCAACTGAGTTGCTTTCCTGGGCTACGTCCCCCTGTAATCCTCTGGCATTTCCCTCACTGCACGTGTCAGAACGAGGAGCTGTCACATCCTCTCTCTAAACATCAGAAAGACCACAGCTTTCTGCACACACTTAAAAAGGAACATTTCAATTAAAACTGCGGCTCTGTGAAAACAAGAACCCCCTAGTGACAGCTTGCAACACCATGCTGTTTGGGATTTTTCCTGGAGAACAGAACTGATCACAGTCTGAACAGGAGGGATGCTCCTTCGGAACCAGCCCACCCCCCAATCCCTGCTGCACCCAGTGGACTCCACACCACATTCACCAGCCAGGCTGTGATCTCCAAGGAGGTCCTGGGACCTCTGCGGCCACACTCAGGCTACCAGCACAGACTTCAGAACCCCCCCAGGCAGGATTCAGACCCCCAACCAGCACCGGGGATGCCCAAACTCAGACATGCCATGAAAACTTCCAGACTCCTAAGGACTGGCTAGGACCCCCCAAGGCAAGGTTCCAGAGCCCCAGGGATGAGAGAGGACTCCCACGGCAGGGTTCAGGACTCCTGGTGCTCCCTTTGCCTCCCTCCCCCACAGTGTAGGGTCTGGAGCCCCTGGGCCACACTGCAGGCTACTGATGCAGACTTTGGAACCCCTGGAGCCGGACCAGAATCTCCAAGGCAGAGTTTAGGACCCCCACGGCTGGTTCAAACCCCAGTGCCTGAACCCCACATGCCACACTTGGATTACCAACACATACTTCACGACCCCCCCAGGCTACATTCAGAACCTACAAGCAGTGTTCAGGAGCCCCCCACTCCCCCACCAGGCTCCAGATCCTACAGGCTTCAGGACCCCCGGGGAACAGGTCAGATGCCCCCAAGGAAGTGTCCTGGGATCCCCAGGGCTGCACTCACACCCCCAAAGCAGTATATGGGATCTCTGGGGGCATTTGGGACCTGCAAGGCAGAGTTCGGGAATCCCTGGAATGAGCTTGGACTCCCAAGGTAGGATGTGGACCGCTGGAGGAGCACTCGGACCCTCAAAGCAGGGTTCTGGACCCCTGGGGCTGTACTCGGACCTGCAAGGCAGGAAGTGGACTCTCTGAGGAAGCACTCAGACCCCTAAGGCAGGATGTGGGAACCCCCCCTCCAGCCCCAGGCAGCACTCAGACGTGCAAGGCAAGATGTGGGACACACACCCGCCCCCCGCAGACTCGGACCCCCAAGGCAGGATGTGAGACCCGCCCCCAGCAGCACTGAGATCCCCAAGGCAGCGTTCAGGACCCCCCCAGGGAGGCACTCGGACCTGCAAGGCAGGATGTGCCCCCCCCCCGGGCAGCAGTCGGACCCCCAAAGCAGGATGTGGGACCCCCGGGGCAGCACTCCGACCCCCAAGGCGGTGTACAGGATCCCCCGGGGCAGCACTTGACCCACAGGCAGGATGTGGGACCCCCGGGACAGCATTCGGACCCTCAAGGCAGGATGTGGGACCCACGGGGCAGCGCTCGGACCCGCAGGACGGATGTGGGACCCCCGGGGCGGCACTCGGACCCCCAAAGCAGGATGTGGGACCCCCCGGGGCGGCACTCGGACCCCCAAGGCAGCTGTGGGACCCCCGGGAAGGCACTCGGACCCCCCGCGGCGGCACTCGGACCCCCCCAAGGCAGGACGTGGGACCCCCGGGGACGGGAACAGACCCCCAGGAGCAGACCCCGATCCCGCGCGGAGGCCGCAGAGGGACGCGTGTGGGGAAGCGCCTGCCCCGGGGCGGATGCCGGCGCCTGGCCCCGCTGGCTGCACTACCTGGCGCGGGCGTCCGCCGAGAGCAGGCCCCGCGGAAGCGAAGCTCGTCCCCGGCGGCAGCATCCCAAGCCCTGCCCGCCCGCAACCGCGCCCGCCAATCAGGCGGCGGCGAGCACGTGACACCCGGCGGCCAATGGGGAGTCTGCACGGGAGCACGCCCCCGAAGCTCCGCCCCATTGCGTGCGGGCGATCGCGGGATGTGGGCCCTGCGGGCCGCCGTCCGCCCCGGGCCCTGGCTGTCTCGCGTGGTTCGCGGCCGCGGGGCTCCGAGAGCTGCGCCGTGGCTGCCGGCGTGCCCCAATCGCGCGCTCGCCGCCTTTGGGTCCGGGGGCCTCAAGGGGCGAGGAAGTGGAGGACGGGGCCCACGGGCTAATGGCCCGAGAAGCCGAGCGGGAGAGGAGGAGGAGGAGCCAGAAGATGCGGAGGAGGAAGAAGAGGAGGAGGAGCTACTGAGGAGGGACCCTTTGCTGCCGGTGGGGACCCAGCGCGTGTGCCTGATTCACCCTGAGGTCAAGCAGGGACCGGGGAAGCCGCAGCTGACCCGAGGTGACCCGGAGCGCCGCTGCGGGCTGGGCGGGGGTCATGGAGAGGCGGGGCCTCGGAGGGGCGGGGCTTCGAGGACTGGTGCTTGGGGCGGGGCTTCCGAGTGCTGGGACTCTGGGGGCGGGGCCGGGGAGTCAGAGGCGGGACTGCCGGAGGGGGTGGAGACTCGGGGGCGGGGCTTCGAGGGCTGGAACTCAAGGTGGGACCCTGGGGGCGGGGCCGGGGACTCGGAGGCGGGACTGCCGGGGGCGGGGGTGGAAGGGTGTGGAGGTTCGGAGGCGGGGCCTCGGAGGGGAGGGGCGGGGCGCCGCCATCCCCCCCCCCCCCCCCCCCCCACACACACACACAACCTGCCCTGGGCCGCTGGAAGCAGCCCCACCCCCCTACTGCCTGGGCCCCCTCCCCTGGGGCTGCTCCCTGGCGAGGCCCTCCTGTCCCCTGCAGCTTGTCAGGGCTGTGTCCCGCCCTGTTCCCATCCTTTAGGAATGGAGTGTGGGACATGTCTAGAGCCAGTGCGCAGAGTCTGTGTGTGCGTGCGTGCTACGGATCCTTACCTGTGTCACTGACCCACGTGCCCAGTTCAGTGCTCGCCCGAGACTCCAGCTTGTGCACGGCAATGCTCACCACACATGCGCTTCACCACAGACACTGCAAACCCTGGGCCGCCCGCCCCTGCCTGGCCACCTTCCTGGGACAGGCAGCATCCACCCGTGCGGGAGCAGCCGGTGCCGTGGCCGCCGTGACGCAGGCTCGGGGCTTGGCTCCGGGCCACCTTGCTGGGACAGGCGGCATCCACCTGTGTGGGAGCAGCCTGTGCCAGGCTCGGGGCTCGGCTCGCACACAAGGCAGACAGCCACCACCTGGGCTGAGTGCTGCAGACGGGTGACGAGGGGTGAGAGCCTCTGGCCATCTCAAGCCAACGGTGCTGGACGGCCTGGGAGGACCACACCCCACGGTAGGAGGGTCAGTCCTCCGGAGAGTGCAGAGAGGGGTCCTCCAGGGACCGCGGTGCCCCAGCAGGCCAGCTGGCAGGCTGTGGGCAGGTGGGGGCCCTGAGAGCCGGGGCCCTGGGGGTCTCACAGACACCAGTGTGAGCCCCGTGCTGAGTGTCATTTGCACAGGTACGCTGGCTCTGAGCAAGGGAGTAACCCAGTACGGTGGGGGCGCCATTCATTCTAAGGTTGTGGTTTCACAGCAAAATCAAGGACACGGCACAGAGGTTTCCCATGGACCACCTGTCCCACCGCTCAGCCTCGGGGTTGAGCCTCCCCACCCCGATCCAGAGATGTGTTACCATCCAGGAACCCCCGTGAGCACGCCATCACCCAGAGCCTGCGGCTTCAACACGGTTTATCTCTGTGTGTTAGATGTCCTGTGGGTCTGGACAAGGTGCAGTGCCAGGCATCCCCCATTACACTGTTAAACGGAGGCGTCTCAGGGCCCCACCTGTTCCTGCTTCCCCCCACCCCCTCCTGGCAACCACGCGTGTGTCTACCGCGTGCACCGTCCTGCCTTCTCCAGGTCACAGTTAGAGTCGTGCACCTGCGGCCTTTGCGGACCAGCTGCTTTCACTCAGTAACGTGCCTCTAAGGTTCCTGCGTGACTTTTTGTGGCTTGACAGCTCATTTGTGTGCAGTGCTGGTAATATTCTGTTGTCTGGGGGCACCTGGGGGGCTCCTTCGGTGAAGTGTCTGCCTTCATCTCAGTTCACGATCTCAGGGTCCTGGGATCTAATCCAGCGTCCGGCTCCCTGCCACATGGAGAGTCTGCTTCTCCTTCTCCCTCTCCTACTCGTGTTTTCTCTCTGTGTCAAAATAATTAATTTAAAAAGAAAGAGAGGGAGGGAGGGAGGGAGGAAGGAAGGAAGAAACCAGGAAACTGCTTTCCAAGGGGCTGCGTGGCTTTGCAGTCCCATCATCAATGCGGAGAGATCTTGTTGTACCGTATCCTGGCCAGCATTAGCTGCTGTCCACGTGGCGCGTTTGGGACCGGTCTCGTCAGTGCGTACCAGGCTCTCATGGAAATTCGCACGCGTTTCCCCAGTGAGCGATCTCGCGGAGCATCTCTTCCTAGGCTATTTGCCGTCTCCGTGTGTTCTGTGGTGAAGTGTGAGTTCGGTCTCCGAACCATTGTGGGCCTCAAGAGCTCTTCGTACGTTGTGGATAACTCAGATGTTTTGTTTTGTTTTTTTTTTACAAATGTTTCACTCCAGTCCGTGGCCTGACTCTTCACACGCTCGACAACATCGTTCGTTCCCAGGGCAGACGTTTGCAGTTGTCACTCTCGCCCTGTCTGCAAGCTGAGGGACTCGTGCCTCGGCCTTGCCCGCCCCGCTCATAGCCCATCAGAGGAACTCTCCAGTTCCGTTAGAGTGTTTCTAACCGCTGGCCTTTGTGTTCCGTTCTTTCTTCGGCTTTCCATCTGTCTGCTTACACTGCCCGTCTGTTTTTGCATGCCTTCTGCTTTATCCGTCAGAGCCCATACCAATCATAGTCATTTGTGTTTTTTCAAAGGTTTATTTATTTATTTCACAGAGAGAGAGAGAGAGAGAGAGAGAGCGTGAGCGTGCACAGGCAGGGGGAGGGGCAGAGGGAGAAGCAGACTTCCTGCTGAGCAGGGAGCCTGATGGGACTGGATCCCAGGACCCCGGGACCGTGACCTGAGCTGAAGACGCGTAACCGATGGAGCGGTGCTGAGGTGCGGGCAGGGGTCGTGTTCCGTAGTCCCAGCCGTGAGCCAGCCTCTGCCTCTGAACTGCGGACCCCACAGTGTTTCTCAGTGCTCGCTCCCACCAAGTGGGTACCCAGCCCGAGGGTTGGGGGGTTCCATGTGGCGTGTTGACCACATCCTCAGGCTTATGGCTGTGGGCGTCTGCAGAAGGCTCACGTCCCCAGCAGGGGCTCTGGGAAGCCGCAGGGGTGATCACGATTGAGCTGTGCCCCCCGCCCCCCACCATGGAGGTCGGGAAAGGCAGTGCCTATGGGGTTTGCTGATGCGCTATGCCTAACGTTGAAGGAGAGAAGTTGGTGGGGGGGTGGCCCCACGCACCTGATCTGAGCAACTAGAAGGGTGGAGGTGAGGAGGACCCACAAGGCCCATCAGGAGTCAAAGCTCAGGAGACTGTGTTTCCCTTCAGCCCAGAGGATGGGGGACCCCGTCCTCCACCAAGCAGAGCTTGGGGCCTCTCCCCATGGCTTCGGATTGCCACCGCCCTTATTACCTCCCCTCCCAGCCTCAGTTTCCTCCCTGTGCCTGAGCTCTGAGGATGATTCAGGGACTTAACGTTTGCCACTGCTCAGCAAGGCTGGCCCAAAGACCGTAGCATCCAGTTGCTGGAGTGGGGATAATGCAGCAGGGGCTGTGCTGTTTGGAGGGGATGGCTACTCTGTGACACCGTGCTGGTGGGGGGGGCAGCCTCGTGGGGCGGTGGGAGAGCACAGCGTCTCAGGGGGCCCTGCACTGCCTCCCTGCTCGGGAATGCTGTCAGGACAACCTCTGCTCAAGGCCCCAGCCCTCCGTGCCCTCAGCTTCTGTGACCAGCCCCTCCTTGGGACCCCCCCCCCCCCCGCCCACGTCTGGGCATGCTCTTGGAAGCTTCCCCAGGCTGCCTCCTGCTCAGGGCTGGCACCAAGGCCCCATGCGTCATCCTGTCTGTCCTGGGCGGGTGCTGTCTTTCCTGTGCTGCATTGGCACCAGGCTCTGGGGACACCCACTCCTTGCCCACCCTGTGGGGAATGCAGTGGGTTCCCTGGGCCCTCAGGGGCTGCCACGCAAGACGTGCTGTCTGCCGGATCACGGCAGACTACGGAGCACACGTCCCGTGCACTGCCGAGCCCCCAGTTCCCACGTAAGGAGGGTCCGTGCTTGCGTTCCCCTGGCCTTGTCCTCCCCTTCTCTCAGTCTGTGGCTGGAACAGCATAGCTGTGTCTTGGAACAAATGCCTAGCTGGGTGCTTTCTCACGACCTCTGCGCAGACGGCAGGAAGCCATCCCAGCCGAGGAACACAGGCCAGGCAGGGCTGGATGGGGCCCAGGGCCGAGCCACAGGGACGCGCCCCTCACCCAGGCCCCGTGTCTCCCCGAAGCTGAGTGGCAGGTGGCGGAGGCGGAAGCACTAGTCCACACACTGGACGGCTGGTCAGTGGCGGAGACGATGGTGGTGCCCAGCAAAGCACCAGATGGGAAGCTCATCTTCGGGAAAGGGACCTTGGAGCATCTGACAGGTGGGTCCTCGTGCCCCTCCCTTCCTGCCTTCCTCCTGAGGGAAACAGCAACAGTTGGGCTCTCCATCTGGGCCGGGTAGAGGCGGCCTCACGGGAACTTGGATCAGACATCGAAAAGCCCACCGTGCCCTTCTCACAACTTGCCCTGTGCCTGCTGGTGCTGTCGGGCAGTTAGGAGTAGGGTGGAAACCGGCCCCGCGACCCCGCGGCCCCGCAGCCCCCAGACAGGGTGCTGGGTGTGAACCCCACCTTCCACGGACCCCCGAGGGTCTCCAGCCCCAAAGGACATCCAGCTCACAGTACAGACCAGCAGGCTGAGCCCTGCAGGTATGCTGAGAGCGGGTACACACCACCCGTCTCTGTCACCCCAGCTCTTAGACCCCATTCAGTCCCCATGGGGTTGTGCGACCGCCATGTGTGTGCGAGACCCACACTCCTGCGGGGGGACCCCTGTCCTGCACACCCGACTCCCATGATATGCGTACAGAGAGTCGAGGGTGTCCGATGAACGCAGCCAACCGACGCTCAGGGTCAGTCCCATGATGGACACCACGGAGCACAGACACCTGAGGGGACCGTCTCTTCTCGCTAGAGAAAATCAGAGGGGCACCAGAAATCACGGCAGTCTTTCTGAACGTGGAGAGGCTGGCCACGCCCACCAAGGTATTCGGGAGTCTTGCTGTGTTTTCCACCCTCCGTGGGCAGGGGGAGTTGGGTCCACATCCCGCGGAGACGGGACAGCCTAAGACACGGGATCGGGGACAGCATCACATTCGCCCCCTTCAGCCGAGGAACCGCTGCAGGTGTCTTCACTCCATCTCTCTCCCTTTCCAGAAGGAACTGGAAGCCGCCTGGGGCGTGCAGGTGTTCGACCGATTCACGGTTGTCCTTCACATCTTCCGCTGCAACGCCCGGACCAAGGAGGCACGGCTGCAGGTGGCGCTGGCGGAGCTCCCGCTTCTCAGGTATGGGCACACCACCAGCTGCCGCAGAGACAGCAGAACCTCTTGTCATGGTTGTGTTTGACTTGACCGTTACTGGGAGCGTAGTGAAGACGGAATGCAGGGCTGGCCACGCCCTCCCGGACAGCTTGGCTTGTCAGGTGCCACGTCCAAGCAGCACACCTGCCACGGCATGTCCTCCTGGTTAGGCACGTCACCCCACCATGGGGCCCTTCGTCCGCGGTGGCGAAGGCCCAGCCAGGAGGGAAGGCCGCCCCACCTTGTTCTCTCCACCCAGAGTTCTCACCCTCTGGTGAGAGGGTGCTCTCACTGGATAGGATGTGTATCTGCTCCTGTCTGCTGAGATGCCCCCTTTCCATGGCAGGTCCCACCTGAAAAGCAGCATGGCCCGCCCGGATGGACGAGGAGGGGGCTCACGCTACATCATGGGGTCAGGTAACGTGTGAGGTCTTGTCACAGGGCGTTGGGTGGGGAGGGGTGTCAGAGCATTCACTTTCGACATTGCTGAAAGATCCCGGTGGGGCGAGGGCTGCAAGTGGGCCTTGTATGTGGTCACAGTCAAACAAACTAAGAGATCTAGGTGGTCCCCTGGGGCAGCTGTAACAAAGGACCACACACCACACACCGGGGACTTAAAAACCACAGGAATCTATTCTCTCAGCTCTGGACACAAGAGTCTGAGATCCAGGTGGGGCAGGGGTGCTGAGATGGGCAGGGGGCAAGGGACACTGTGCTCCCTCCCGAGGCTCCAGGGAAAGGTTCCCCCCCTGCATCTTCCAGCTTCTGGGCTCCAGGCGTCCCTGGGCTGGTGGCCACGTTCGTCCCACCTCTGCCTCCATCTTCATGTGGCTTCTCCTCTGTGTTTCCTTCCGTCTGTTATACGGACATTTGCCTTTGGATTTAGGGCCACCCTGATCCAGGATGGTCTCGTCTCAGATCCTTGACCAGTCGTATGTGCCAAGACCCCATTCCGAAATGAGGTCCCATTCACAGGTCCTGGGGGTCAGGATGTCTTCAGGGCACCACTCAGTCGGCTGTGGATGTCACGGGGCTGTCCTTCCGAGGCTCCCCCTTCCTCCCGAATAAAGGGGAGGCCAGCTGACCTCAGAGGGCAGAAGTCCGCGGATGAGGCCACCTTCTGCTGGGTGGAACCATCGTGCAGATGGGAAGGTGTTGAGGCAGTGGCCTCGTGGGAGAGTAGGCCAGGGGATCCCAGCGAGAAGATAGCGGTCCACATCCCCCACGGGGACACATCCACTCGCCACATCAGCTCGCTGAGTCACTGTCTTCGGTGTTTTTAGGGGAATCTTTCATGCAGGTGCAACAGCGCCTCTTCAAGGAAAAGGAGATGAAGATTCGGAAGGCCCTGGAGAGACTGAGGAAGAAAAGGCGTCTCCTGGGGAGACAGCGGAGGCGACAGGAGTTTCCCGTGATCTCCGTGGTGGGATACACAAACTGCGGTGAGAGCACGTGCGGGCGCGGGAAGTAGGGTGCCCTGTCCCGCCCATACCCCCTCGTTGGGCTCGCGTATTTGGGGAGAGCCCGCTTGCGAATGCCACAAGACCGTGGTACTCAGAGGGCCAGCATGATGAGAACAGGTGCAGAGCGTGGCTGGTACCCCGGGGTGTCGCAGTGCCCACAGCCAGCACCCTGTCGGGTCACTAGTGTGGTTATCGGGCGCTGGACAGTGGAGTGGACTCCCGTCTCTTACTTTTTAAACTCAGAAGTAGGAAAAACTGGCGTTTTTAAGCTCACGTACAGTAGACCTGCCTGTAGAAGAAGAAAGACAATTCGGGCTGCGTCCCGTAAGACTTCACGGTGCCTGTCAACGTTCGGCTTCACGCGTGCACTCTGCGTGATCGTACGCAGGGTGCACATCCCTTGGATTTCCTTTAAACTGAAGCCCTGAGCTCACGGGACCCTTGGCTCACTTCTTCACCACCGAGATTGACCCCGCAAGCGTGTGCTTTGCCGCCGTAAGGTCCAGTCCTCCCGAGTGCGCTCCGAATACCAGCGTGACACCACCAGCTCCCTGTCCTCTGGGAGCTGGCTGCCCACGTCCAAAGGAGGGAGGGGACTTCCCACAAAGCCTGGAACGGAAAGCTGGGGGTACACCTAGGGTTAGAGAATTCTGTTTGCATAGACACAGTTCACACCTGGTGGGAAACACGTGGCCGTGTCGGGCGGCGAGTACAGGGTTTCGTCCGTGGCTGACAGGTTACCCTTGGGTCTACTGGGATCCCCGAGGCTCAGTGGAGGAGAAGAGGAGGAGTCCGTCCTGGCACCCGTGTGCCGAGCACACCTGTGAGGTCACCCCACGGCAGGTTAAGCCCCTCCTGATCCACCTTAGAGCAGGCTTAAGCCAGTGGCCACCAGTGACCTCCACGGGCTAGCCCAGTAGTGGTGTGGCCCCTGAACACGGTGCTTGGTGCAGACGCCGGTCCAGCTTGTCGGAAGGCTGTGGAGGGGACGTGCTCTGGGGGCCATTGCAGACACACACGGCTCCTGACTGTCTACACCGGCACATCCATCAACACCATCACCCCCGTCTACACAGATGCCCATGCCACTTCACACACAGTGTACCTGCCCCCACTCAACCACCATCCCTGTCTACACAGACACCTGACTCTCACACACACAGCACACACAGCCCTACTCCACCATCACCCCATCTACACAGACACACACCCCCACTCCACCATCACCCTGTCTACACGGACACCCGCACTCTACCATCACCCCTGTCTACACCATTACCCTCATCTGCACGGGTGCCCACCCCACCCTCTCACATTCACACACATCACCACCCTGTCTACACCTCACTGTCCTGTATATAGGCACTCATACCCCAGGCCCTGACCCTCTTGACCCACCTGCAGGACAGGGATAGCAGCATCGTACTGTTGACCACACAGGGCATCCCGCGGGTCCTGCAGAGACCTAGGAGCTCAGAGATCTTACAGACCTTGGCCACCCCTCTGCCAGAGGCATGTGGGTTGGACATGGATCCACCCAAGGTGCTGCCGTAGACAGTGGGGCACGGGGGAGGGGGCCTTTCATGCAGTGTGTCCCCTGTGACCCACCTTTTAGGAAAAACCACGCTGATTAAGGCCCTGACAGGCGATGACGCTGTGCAGCCTCGGGATCAGCTGTTTGCGACACTGGACGTCACAGCCCATGCTGGGTGGCTGCCCTCCTGCATGGCTGTCATTTACATGGACACCATCGGCTTCCTCTCCCAGCTGCCCCACAGCCTGATTGAGTCCTTCTCCGCCACCCTGGAAGACGTGGCTCATTCAGTGAGTGTGTGATGATCCCAGGGGCTGAATTCCTTAAAACACCTGCATAACTTGGGACTGGATCCCCTCACACAGGACACAACCCGGGGACTGAGTCCCCTCACTCATGGCACGACCCAGGGACTGGGTCCCCTCACACATGACACAACCTGGGAATGGGACCCCTCGCACATGACACAGCATGGGGACTGGGTCCCCTCATTCATGACAAAACCCTGGGGACCAGGTCTTGTCACTCATGACACAGCATGGGGGCCAGATGCCCTCATTCACAACATAACCTCAGGAACCAGGTCCCCTCACACATGACACAACACGGGGGCCAGATGCCTTCGTTCACGACACAACCCAGGGACCAGGTCCCGTCACACACGACACAACCCGAGACTAGATCCCCTCATTCATGACATAACCCCGGGAACCAGGTCCCCCCACACACAACACAACCCCGAGGACTAGATCCTCTCATTCACTATGTAACCTCGGGAACCAGGTCGCCTCACACATGACACAACCCAAGGATCAGTTTCCCTCACTCATGACACAACTCCAAGGACTGGATCCTCTCATTCACAACATAAGCCTGGGAACCAGGTCCCCTCACGCATGACACAACCCAGGGACCGGGTCCCCTCACACACAACACAACCCCCAGGACTAGATCCCCTCATTCACGATGTCACCCTGGGAACCAGGTCCCTTCACACGTGACACAACCCAGGGACCGGGTCCCCTCACACACGACACAACCCGACGACTGGATCCTCTCATTCACGACATAACCCGGGGACCAGGTCCCCTCACACACAACACAGCCCCGAGGACTAGATCCTCTCATTCACTATGTAACCTCGGGAACCAGGTCGCCTCACACATGACACAACCCAAGGATCAGTTTCCCTCACTCATGACACAACTCCAAGGACTGGATCCTCTCATTCACAACATAAGCCTGGGAACCAGGTCCCCTCACGCATGACACAACCCAGGGACCGGGTCCCCTCACACACAACACAACCCCCAGGACTAGATCCCCTCATTCACGATGTCACCCTGGGAACCAGGTCCCTTCACACGTGACACAACCCAGGGACCGGGTCCCCTCACACACGACACAACCCGACGACTGGATCCTCTCATTCATGACATAACCCCGGGAACCAGGTCCCCTCACACACAACACAGCCCCGAGGACTGGATCCCCTCATTCACGACATAATCCCGGGAACCAGGTCCCCTCACACGTGACACAACCTGGGGACCAGGTCCCCTCACACACAACACAACGTGGGGGCCGGATTCCCTCCTACATGACACAGCGCTGGGACCTGAGTTACCCCTCATACACAACACAACTCAGAGGCCAGGTCTCCTCATACATGACAGAACCCTGGGACTCACATACCGCCCCCTCATGAAGCTGGCGCCAACGCACCCTGAGAGCAAGCCCTTCCTAGTGATGTCTTCCAAAACCTGGAAGGAGGTGGAGTGGCTTTGCGGGGAGGCCTATGACGACTGCCGCGGTGGAGTGGCTTTGCGGGGAGGCCTGTGACGACTGCCGCTTGGCCCTAAGGTCTGCCTTTGTGTGTAGCTGTGGGTGATGTGACTCAAGGGCACATGCTCTCGGGGCTTCCACCAAAACCCCAAACCTCGTGTCCACACGGGGGAAACCAAACCCCAGCCGAAGGGCATCCCACAAAACGCCCACACGGTGCTCAACACGGTCGGGGTTCAGAGGAGCCAAGGAGAGGTGAGAGACGGATGTAACACATGTCCTGGACGGTGTCCCAGCACAGACGAGTGACTCCAGACAGACCTGGAGCGTAGTCACAGGAGCACATCGGCGTCACCCAGTTCGTGGTGTGCTCCTGGGAACGGCGGCGGCGGCGGCAGAAGCCGAGTCTGGGCCACGGGGCCCCTCTGTCACCACCTCACCGTTCGCGTTTTCCAAAACTAAAATATTTCTGAAATAAAATGCATATCTTTTTTAAAATTTTAAGTGCATTTAAAACCTGGAAGTGAACATCTTGAAACGTAAACGGCCTGTCTGTTTCCAGGGGCAGAATTGCAGGCCGCTCTTCCTTTTTTAAAGCTCCTCTACGTTTTCCCAGGTCGGCATCAGACCTCTACCTCTAAACCATTTAAAATCAGGCAAAAGGGATTCTTTAAAATTCAAAGTAACTCAGACTCTGAAAGTGGTAGTGAGCGCACAGGTGTGTAGCAGGACCCTGTGGGGTTTGAGACGCCCAGGGCCCTTGGCCAAGTCAAGGGGAGCAGCCTGGCCAGGGCGGGACCCTGCACAAGGGGCACTGGGTGGGCCGCGGGCCAGCTCTGGTTTCAGGAGCTACCGCCCCCAGGTCTCATGCATCTCACCGTGGCCACGGAGTGCACTCCCACTGGGGCGTGCGGTGCCCGTCACAGACCCTGTCCGGGGCGGGTCCTGTGTGGGGGTTGCGGTGCCCTGTCCCACCCCTGTCCCCACCACGTGGCTTGTCTTGTCCTCAGGATCTGATCGTCCACGTGAGAGATGTGAGCCACCCCGAGACGGAGCTACAGAAAGCCAGCGTTCTGTCCGCCCTGCACGGCCTGTGCCTGCCCGTCCCGCTCCTGGATTCTGTGCTGGAAGTTCACAACAAGGTGGACCTAGTGCCCGGGTGAGTGGACCCCCAGCCTGTCCACTGCCCCACAGCCCTGGAGCCTCCTTCCCGGCGAGGACGGGTGATGCCCCTGCATGAGGGGGGCCTCGACCTGGGTGATAACAGAGGAGGCTGCTTTCCTCCGGGCACTGGAGGCAGCTTCCCCTGCCGCGTCCTCCCCTGCCGCGTCCTCCCCTGCTTTCAGGAAGAAAAGGGGAGGTCAGAGTGACCTTCTCCCACCTGCCTGCTGTGAAGGGCCTTAACGCACAAGAATCAGCAGGCCACCAAGGCAGCATACTTTGGGGTGGTGTGTTCTGAATCCCCTCGCCCCCACAGACCCCATATTTCACTCTAACCTCATCATGGTTTCCTGTGTGTCCAGCAGGGCCATATCCTTTCCTGACACGTGCAGGCAGTCACAGTTGGGGCCCCATGGGCGGGGGACCCTGGGGGACCCTCACCCCATGTTCCCGAGGCTGAGCAGGGTCTGCTGGCTGCCCCCTCACAGGTATAGCCCCACAGGACCACAGGCCGTAGCCGTGTCTGCCCTCCTGGGACACGGGCTCCAGGAGCTGAAAGCCCGGCTGGAAGACGCTGTTCTGAGAGCCACGGGAAGACAGGTCCTCACGCTCCGGGTCCGGCTGGCTGGTGCGCAGCTCAGGTGTGTGGGGCTGGCCTAGGTGTGTGGGGCTGGCCTGGCGGGCGCGGGGGCCGTGCAGGGTGTGCAGGTGCAGGAAAGGCCGCGGAACAGGCAGAGCGCCAGCACGCAGAGGAGCCGTGTCGTTTCTGGGGTCGCCTGCCGCGAATCTGGGTTAATCACCCCACATGCGGGCGCCAGCTGTCTGTGGGCATCGCAGGCATTCCAGGGCCATGGGCAGTGACGACAAGGTCATGTGTAGCCCAGGCACGGAGCACGCTCTGGGCGAAATAGTTCCTGTGAACACGCCCCGTCCCGGGTCCTTATAAACGCCGCCCTCCCTCGTGTCCTCAGCTGGCTGCATCGGGAGGCCACAGTGCAGGCGGTAGACGTGGTTCCCGAGGCTGGCGTGGCCGACGTCAGGGTCGTCATCAGCAGCTCCGCCTACGGCAAGTTCAGGAAGCTCTTCCCTGAGTGAGCGGACTGTTTGCCGGTTCAGCGGGTCCCCGAAGCGGCCGCCACCTCCGGGCCTCCTGCCGGCCGCCTCTGTGACTGCTCTGGGTGGAAGGGCTGGCCGCTGCCTCCCCCATCTGGAGGTCAAAGGTCAGGCTGCAGGCTGACGCAGCGGTTCTGCTTCCTGGTGGTCGTGCATGCCTCGTTGGAGCGGACTTCCCGCCCGCAGGGTTTCGGCTACAAGATATTCAAAGCTCTGCTCCTGTTTGTAAACCGGCCTTCCTGGTTCTTCCGCGTGTGGGCCGCCCTGCAGGAGATCCTGCCCACGGTGGCCGCGAGGGAGCCAGTTGGGGTCTTCCCGTCTGCTGTATGTCACACACTCACAGCTGCCAAGCCTCGCGGTTCCCCGCGGAGCGTCCTGCAAGTGGTGGCTGTCTCCCCGCCACCCAGAAGCCTCTCTGCGCGGGTCGAGGAGAAACCACAGTATGTCATTGAATCAGCACAAAACCGGGTTGCTCCGCGCTCGCGGGCAGCCCGCTCGGATGCGGCAGACACAGGAGGGACCTCACCTTTCCCACGGCCTGACAGATACAGCTTGTCACAGACCTGGACTGTCTTCACCAGTGGTCCCAGGACACACATCCTGGGGCGCAGAACTGGACGCCAGTCCCCTCCGCTTTTAAAGACATTCGAGCATGTGTCAGGGAGACCCCGAGTTGCCTGTTTTCTGGAGGGAACGCTGCCCTGAGAGGCCTCTCTGTTGCCGCCGTGGAAAACGTCTTACTTCATTTGCCCCTTCGATCCGCGTTCACCCTTACAGTGGTGTTTTGTGAGTGATTCCAGGTTTCAGCATTCGGGGATTAAAAAAGAGATCTGTAGCCTGCCTTGGGGCAGGTAGCGGGGTGTGTCTTTTCTAAAGACTGGAGAGCATTCTCCTTACTCAGAGTCTGAGATGTGAGGACAGAGCAGAGGTTGAGTCAGGGAAACGAAGCTCGCTGCCGTGCTGGTGTGGAAGACAGAGGAGTTGAGGAAGGCAGGGAGCCCAGCGAGTGCAGAA
The DNA here is from genome assembly GCF_023065955.2 of Ursus arctos. Taxonomy (NCBI): domain Eukaryota; kingdom Metazoa; phylum Chordata; class Mammalia; order Carnivora; family Ursidae; genus Ursus; species Ursus arctos. The sequence goes on along the minus strand of NC_079873.1, from coordinate 69,987 downwards.
GCCGGGTTCTCACCAGGAGCTCCCAGCGCCTCACTTCTGCCCAGTGAGACCCACATCAGTGTCCTGGCTTCCGGAACCATTACGAGAATAAATCCGTGTGCTCTGAAGCCAGCACGTGTGGTCATCTGATCCAGTGCCCCAGGACGCTCACGTGCGCAGGGTCCTGGGGTATCAACAGACGGGACTGGACGACAGCACCCCAAGGGCGGGCTGTGTGCTGGGACGGCCTTACCTGCTCTGCCCACAGGGGCCCCAAGGGCTGAGTGGAGCTGACACGAGGTCCCCTGGCCCTGTTGGGCCCACACAGTGGACGGGGACAGCATGAGGTCCCGCACAGCACCGTCTGGGCCAGTGAGGCCAAGTGGGGGGAGCATGAGGTCCCCCAGCACTGTCTGGCCAGCGTGGCAGACAACAGCACCGTCCAAGCCAGGCATGAGGTCCTGCAGCACTGTCCGGGGCTGGTCCAGTGGCCGGGGCAGGTGTGGGGTCCTGCAGCACCATCCAGGCCAGGCATGAGGTCCTGCAGCACCGTCCGGGGCTGGTCCAGTGGGCGGGGCAGGCTACAGGACGACCCAGGCATGGCTGGAGCATCAGGACAGCCACCACCTCTGGGAGGGCTAACCGGGCCAGGAGACCTGCCAGCCTTTCTGCTTCACTCAGCTCAGCCCCTGAGGGATTTGCTCCTACGGGGTCTCCGAACAGACCCCAGGGGGCAGGGGAGCATCCTGCGTGGGCCACCCTAGTCCCCGAGGTCCAGCCCAGTCCACTTGCCCCTGGGTGTGCTCCCTGCTCTGCCCTGAGCCCCCTCAGCCATGCTCTCTGCCTGGGCCCTACGCCAGGGCTGCCCACTTCTTCCCAGGTCCCCTCTCCGGGCTCTGACCACTCCACCCCAATTCTTCCCTGTGCAGGAGAGACAAGGAAGGAGTAAGTGTGGGTCAGGCCTCTGGTCCCTCACTCTCCCTCTGGCACCACTACCCCCCACCTAATATCCCCATCCTGTCCCAAAGGCCCCACCCCAAGGCCTGGAGACTGCAGGATCCTGCCATCCACTGTGAATGCCTAGCCAAGTGGGGTCTTGATGAAAAGGTGACTGGGGCTTCCAAGGGGCCTGCAACAGAGGGTTGGGGGCCTCGGGGCCTGGGAGGGAGAGTGGGGGGGGGGGGGGGCTGGAGCCTGGAGGCAGAGTCGAGGGCATGGGGTGGGGAGCTAGGAGGGAGGGTCAGGGGCTGGGGGAGGGGCCTGGGAGGGAGAGTCAAGGGCCTGGGGTGGCCTGGGAGGGAGAGTCGGGATTACTGGGACCTAGGAGGCAGAGTTAGGGGCATGAGGTGGGGAGCCAGGAGGGAGGGTCAGGGGCTTGGGGGAGGGGTCTGGGAGGGAGAGCCAGGGGGCTTCAGGTGCCTGGGACGGGTGTCGGGGGGCTTCCAGGGCCTGGGAGGGAGGGCTACAGGTTTTGGGGGACCACAAAGAGGGTGTCGACCTTCCCATTGGGGGGAACAGGTAAAGACCGCCCCCAACCCCACTCCCCCTGCCAGCACCCAGGCTTCCCCAAGACCCCTCAGTTTGCAGATGGGCTTCTCCCCTCCCAACTCCAGGGCCCACTGTTCCCAGAGGAGCTGGGCCTGAGAACAAAGCCACGTGCCGGGAGGGAGGCAGCCGCCCGAGGACGGGGCGTGGGGGGGGGGGCGGCCTTGCCCTCCCCCCCGCAGTGCCCCCAGCACATATTTGATGGGGGAAGGGCCAAATACAGGCTTGACCCAGAGACGCCATCCCATGACGGTCGTTCCCTCAGCCGACCACGCACCCCGCCCGGCGCTGTGAAGAGCTGGACGACACCGCCGCCTCTTCCACGGGCTGGCCGTCCACACACGGCCATGACATCGTTACCCGCCAGGCAGATCCTTCTGAGAGCGCACCTCTCAAATAGAAAAGTCTCGGAAACTCATCTTTATAATTAACTACACTGGGTCGGGGTTGGGGGGGGGGCACCTGGCTGGCCCAGTCGGCGAAGCGTGCGACTCTCGATCTCACGGTTGTGGGTTCGAGTCTCACGATGGCTGTAGAGTTTACGTAAAAGTAAAGTCTTCAAAAAAATCAAATGAAGTGTGGAATCTTTCCTTCATGTCCACACCGAGGAACTTAGAACACCACAGAACTCAAGAGTTTCATCCAGGGGCACCTGCGGGCTCAATCGGTGAAGCGTCTGCCTACGGTCAGGTTGTGATCTCGGTCCTGGGATCAAGTCCCGCGTCGGGCTCCTTGCTCAGTGGGGAGTCTGCTTCTCCCTCTGCCTCTGCCCCCCATTTGTGCTCGTGCGCTCTCAAATAAACAAAATCTAAAAACAGTTTCATCCAGTCTTTTACTTTCCAAAGCAACAGCAAACCAAAAATCGTGGCCCGGCACGCTTTTTGAACAAAGCTCTCCGTGACCTGAGGAACGTGTTTGGTGAACCTCCCAGCTGTAAACACTCTGCCATATGTTGCCCAGATTTCCTGGTCGCTTGAATGACGGAAACAAAAACGCACGAACACGTTGGACTTTGTCGACCGCTAAACGATTACGTGGGCCATTCCTGACACAAAGGCAAGGTACTCGTGGAACAGACTTAGACGCGGTGGTCCTTGTCAGACGTACCGCTGACCGTGCCGTGGCACGTCCGTGTGATCTCTGGCGTGCTGTGCTCTGCCGAGCTGTGACAGCACCGCGTGGAGTCTCTGGCGGCCTGCGGGGTGCTCCCACAGTCTCTTCCTGTGTGGCGGGCACACCCCTGAAATCATGGCATCCCCGTACCAAAAGTAGAAGCAGATCTGGAAAAGGCCTGATTTGACCCCAAAGACAACACATTCCAACACGGATTATAGTGTCATTTTGAAGACTATTTCCTAAGAAGACCTAACATCTACGGCTCTTCCATCATAGGAGGAATATTCCAGAACACAAGATACACAGGCACTCCTGTATACCCTGTTAATGGGGAAGAGAAATAAGAAAGTACGACTGGGATTCACCATTTCGCTGAGAATTTGAACCCGCCACCTCCATAAACCTCATGGGCAAAAGGAGGGACTTCGTGACCTTTGGGGTCAGGAAGCTGGAGCACTGGGTCCCAGGAACAGAGCCAAGGCCTCTAGCACCATGCGTGGCCTCCTCTGGGGTTTTCGATCGGACACCCAGGGTTTTAACTCATGGAGGTGACTGAAGCCAGCCACCGAAAGAAAAACTTAATTACTCCCGTTTCCCAAGAGGGGCGAGGGCCCCCTGGGGCCACAGGGAAAACCCATTTTGGGGCGTCAGGCAGAAATTCACATGAGGCCACAGAGTTTCCACAGGAAAGGCAAGGCGGGACAGAGCACACGGGACAGGGTTGTCCAGCGTGAATCATGGTGGCAGGCTCTGGGCGACAGGCCCCCGCCGTGGGACACGGCCTGCGGGAAATCAGGCACACCTCGCCTCACTGCGCTTCCCAGATACTGTGTGTCTTACAAGTGGAAGCTTGGCCAGGGCTGCCAGCGCCATCTTTCCAACGGTATCCACTCATTTCATGTCTCTGTGTCCCATTTTAGTAATTCTGGCAATGTTTCCAGTACTTTCATGGTGAGTATATCTGTTGTGCTGATCTGTGGCCAGTGGTTACGACTCCCTGACAGCTCAGACAAGTTAGCATTTTTAAGCAATAAAGTATGTTTTAATCAAGGCACGTACACGGTTTTTTTAGGTATCATACAACTGCACAGTTAACAGACAATAGCGTAAACGTAACGTTCCTGTGCACTGGGAAATCAAAAAATTCATTTGACTCGCTTTATTGCGATTTTGCTGAAACCAAACCCGCCCTGTGTCCAAGGAGCTCGAATCCGTTCAGCTGTAAGCCCCGGAGCGCACCCGCATCGGTGTGCCGCATGAGCATTGGAAGACGGGATGGTTCGCTTCCACACAAGACGTGTGCTCCCAAGGACGTCGTTTCTGTCTGTGGGAATCACCTAGCCCTGAGAGGGGCGGTCTCACCGCCGTCTGCAAGGCCCCAAACGCCAGAGCGTCAGGACACAGAAAATAAGAAAATACAGTTCACGTCTTTGGCGTTGTGAGAAATGGGTGGCAGACAGACAAAGACAGACCCTAAGAAACCAGGGAACAGGGATATGGGAAAACTAACAAACGCCCAGTGTGGCCTTGGGAGAACGGAACAGTGACAGGTGGCCGAATCCAGAGACAGGACCAGTCAGCTTCATTTCAGGGGACGCCTGAGGGCAGCCTCCCAGTGGGGCTGACGTGTCGGGCAGAGGAAAGGGGTCTGGGGGCCGCAAGCGAGGGGGTCGGAGGAGCACAGACTTGCCGCTCCAGGGGATGGTCATGAGGACGAGGACGCCACGACAGCCCCCAGCGTGGGCATGGAGGTGCCCGTCACACCCGTGTCCCCACACCTCCACCACGAAGAGAGCGCTTCGGGAGGCCCCTGGGAGGTGGAGAGAGCACGTACACAGCACCACTCACCATCAAACAGCCCCTAACGGTCCTTATGTTACCATCAGAAGAGCCAAAGTGAAACCAACCCCAAGGGGCTCACGGTCCTCGGGGGAAACACACAGGCCATGATGTCATCAGAATTAGAAGTAGGTTTTCCACGTTTTTGTGGTTTTCTCAGTGGGATTCCGGTGTGCCCCGTCCTACCCAACAGACATGATAGGATGGGGCTTCACGTGGCTCCAGGAAGCCATCAGGACGTCATCCTGCTGCCCTCCCAAGACCACAGAGGAGGGGCCACCCCACGGCAACCACGGCACAGCCAGGGCTGAACCTGGAGGGGCAGACCCCGGTTCCAAGTCGTTCTTCCTTTCAGGATGCAAGCACAAACCACCGTTGATCGTCGACGTGTTCTGTGAATCCACCCCAAGAACGCTGAAGAACTGCGAGGCCGGGTGCCACCAACGGGGACGCCCTGACGTCAGGGTAGGCAGGGACCCCAGCCCGCACCCGCTCTTCCCGCATGCACTCCACATGAGCGGCAGAAGGGACACGTCAGCATCACAGCAGCTTCTCGTTGAGTCTTATGACGTCGTCCACAAACGTGTCTGCACCGATGAAGTCACCCGCGATGATGTTGGTGCAACGCGCACCCGGCCCGGGGCACTGCTCCCGGACCCACGCGCTCAGGTACGGCAGGTTGGGGAGCGTCATCTTCCTGAGGGACTCGGACGGGTGCCCGAGGACATACGCCAGGTTCTCCGTCAGGTTGATGCCCGCCACAAACAGCCCGCCTGAAACAGGAAGGAGCAAGGTCCACGGTGCTGCGGACGTCCCACCTCACGCTCCGCCAGCCCGCTCCCTTCTCCTCCCGCTTCTCCACCAGATTTCAGGTCTGCGTGAAGATGAGGGTTCCAACAGCAGAGGGAACCTACGTGGCAATGTCAGTGCAGTGCTCCTGTCACCCAAGACAGCGGACGGAACCACGTCCCTGGAAACATCCACGTCCCAACCCCCACGTGGTGCAGGGAACCACGTCTCCAGAGGCGTCCCCGTCCGGACTTCCGCGTGGTGGACAGAACCAAATCCCCAGAGACATCGACAACCCAGCCCCGCGTGAATGACATCATGCATGTGACCTGGCTGCAGGGTAGCATCTCCAGGATGGACAGCCTTGCTCACCTGGGCGTCCGCAGCTCTTCATGCGCTCCAGGTAGCGGATGAGTTCCTGGGGTTTCACCTGGTCCCCCCACCAGTAGGGGATCCCAGGCCACAGCTCCCTGTGCCGGCTCACAACGCTTTCCTCCTCATAGGACAGAATGACCTGCTGACCATGCGACCACAGCTGGTTCAGTGTTGGCACCTCCTGGAGGGGGAGAGAGATGGCGGTGTCTGAGAGAGACAGTGATGGCGGAGGATCGGGGAGTCTGAGAGAGACAGTGATGGCAGAGGATCGGGGAGTCTGAGAGAGACAGTGATGGCGGAGGATCGGGGAGTCTGAGAGACAGTGATGGCGGAGGATCGGGGAGTCTGAGAGAGACACTGATGCTGGAGGATCAGAATGTCTGTAGAGGCGACATGACAGAGGGCAGGGCCGCCCCCACGACTGCACTGTGGCCTTGGATTCTTGGGGGAACAGGGCACTGCTGTTATTATCGGCACCATGAGCCCTCTTGACTCCCTGACACAACTCGAATCACGATGGGCACAAGGCAGGTCACCTTTTTTTTTTTTTTAAGATTTTTCTGTTTATTTGAGAGAAAGAGAGCCATCAAGAGTGAAGACATGCTGAGAAAGGGGGGCAGAGAGAGAGAGGAGAAGCAGACTCCCCACTGAGCAGGGACCCCCCAATGCCAAAGGCAGAGGCTTCACCGTCGGAGCCTCCCAGGCGCCCCAGAAGGTCATCTTTGACTACATTACACCCTGTCAACAGACCAGGGCTCTTGTCCTCTGAGGCTGAACATCCGACTCCCCACCCTCTTCTGTCTCTCTCCTGACGTCCCCACTGGAGACTCAGAATGGCGGTATATCCCCAGGGCAGCCTCTCCTGCCACGGTCACCCCAGGATCCCCGAGCACCTGGGCACCCTGGTTCACAGCAGCCCCGTGGTCTGTGTTTTGGCTCCAAACCATGAGGGGCCACAGGGCTTTCTCCTTGCTTACAGGACGTAATTGGACATATGGCAAACCAAGTGATGTAAAATGGACCCAAAATGCACATGGAGTTAATGTTTCGGGTTCCTGGAGACTAAAAGAGGGCCCTTTCCCTGCCGGCAAATGGAAAAATTTATCTAGATAATAAAGCACAGGGATGCCCGGGTGGCTCAGTCGGTGAAGTGGCCTTTGGCTCAGGTCATGATCTCAGGGTCCTGGGATCGAGCCCCACGTCAGGCTCCCTGCTTATCGGGGAGTCTGCTTTTCCCCTTCCTCTGCCTGCCACTCCCCCTGCTTGCGCTTTCTGTCTCTCAAATAAACAAATAAAAACTAAAAAAAAAAAAGATAATAAAGCACAGGTTGTGTTGTGAGCTCAACTGTGTCCCCTCTAAAATCACACATTGAAGCTCTCACCCCAATACCCCAGAACACGATTTTTTAGAGGTGGGTTCTTTAAAGAGATAATGAAAGTAAAATGAGGTCATTAGGGTGGGCTCTGATTCCATAGCACTGAGGTTCTTATAAGAAGAGGGGAAGAGGACACAGACACACACAGAGGTACGACCACGTGAGGACACAGGGAGAACACGGGGTCTACACGCCAGGGAGGGAGGCCTCAGGAGGAACCAGCCTCAGCCCCACCTGGATCTCAGACTCTAGCCTCAGCCCTGCCTGGATCTCAGACTCCCAGCTTTGATCCCACCTGGATCTCAGATCCCTGGCCTCAGCCCCGCCTGGATCTCAGACTCCCAGCTTTCATCCCACCTGGATCTCAGACTCCCAGTCTCAGCCCCGCCTGGATCTGGACTCCCAGCCTCCAGGACTGGGAAAGAATAAATGTCTGCAGTTCTGAGGCTCCCCCATGGTGAGCTGTGTGACAGTGGCCCTGGGGTCCACACACAGAGAATGCTCAAGGCATCGAAACACCATGGCAATGTCTAAACAGGCAGTAAGTGTGTTAGCCGAGGTGCTAGAGAGGCGGCCTCCTCTGTCCGGGCACCGCCTGTGCCGTCACCAGGCTATACTCCGCATGGGAGGACAGCAGTCTTCTCCTTTCGGGGCATCAAGAGGACCACACGAGCAGCCTCCCCAGCACCAGAATTCTCTCAGAATCATGCACAGCAGAACCGAGCAGCAGGTAAGTACCGCCCTGATCCTGCCCCACCAGCCCTGCCCAAGGGGCCCTTCTCACCCCTCGCGGACACAGCATGTCCCCAAAGATGTTCCTGATACAGGCAACCAGGTACTCATGCAGGTCCTGCGTCATGCCCTCGAAGTTCCTGCACGCCAGGATGACCACCTCCCGGGGGTGATTCTCCAGCCACTCTGAGATCTCCGTGAGCGTGTCCTGCGCGGCAGGGAGGGGAGCTTGTTCAGACAGTCCCCAGCGAGCCCAGGAAGGTGAGGGATGCTCCCCCGGGTCCAAGGGGCTTCTCCAAACAAAGTCCCTGGACAAACGGGCCGCGTGTCGCACAAACAGAGACGTACAGCAGGCCGCTGCCCTCTTGAACGCAGCCTCCTCAAACCAGCAGCCGGGCCATCAGCCATGGCTCTGGGGCCAGAGGCATATGCCTGGGTGTGCATGTGTGTGACCGTGTGCGTGCACGGTCTCTCCAGAGGGCACCGCGTGTGCCGAGGTGTGAAGTGTGGCAGCACCAGGGAGCACGCACAGGCCAGCCAGTGACATGTGGAGCGAGGTCCCCAGGATGCTGTCTCCTGGCCACATACACCCTGGACGGTTTGCAGCAGGGGGACAGGCTGCCCAGAGCAGGAGCGAAGCATGATGGTGACGCGTCACAGTCAGACTTTGGAACCCCTCGTGTAGCGCTGGAGGAGACCGAAGATACCCCAACCAAAGGCGGGAAGACGAGGGGCCCCACTTTTGCAAAATGCAGGAGGCATTAGAGGAGTGAGGGGTACGGGAGCAAGCTCAGAGAGGCGCCCTGGTTGTGAGTTCCAGAGGCCGGCTCTCTCCCGTGTGCCATGGACGTGGGCGTGCACCGCCGTGTGGAGGCCGCCCGCCAGCCCCCCTCCCTCACGCGCCCCCCTACCTCCACCAGCGCGGATGTATACACCATGTGCACAAAGTGCAGATTCTTCTCAGAGCCGTCGAGCACGTGTGCGACCCGCAGGTCCAAGTAGCGCACCCCTGCGTCCAGCTGCTCCGTGACACCCAGCACCTGCGGACAAAGCTCAGTCATCCCTGTGGGGTCCACACAGCCCCCACCTCCGCGCGCTGCCAGCATCCCAGGCTCCGACTTGGGCTGGAGCTGCCCAGCTGTGGGCCACGTTGTTTGATGTCCGCTCCGTAGGTATTGGTGCCTGCTAGGGGCTCGGGAAGCCACGTGGGCCGTGCGTTCGGGAACATGCGTTTCTAAAGACACTGGCCACGGGGAGCCATAGGAGGAGGCTGGGGAGGCCCTGTCCTGCGGGAAATGCTACCACGGCCCTGGCAGTGGCCATGGGGAGCCACAGGAGGAGGCTGGGGAGGCCCCGTCCTGCGGGAAATGCCACCACAGCCCTGGCAGTGGCCACGGGGAGCCACAGAGGGAGGCTTGGGAGGCCCCATCCTACAGTACATGCCCCCTCAGCCCTGACACTGGCCTCCAGACATCCCTGCAGGGTCCTGCCTCCCCCTCTTCCTGGACAGTCACCAGGAAGGAACCCTCTCAGCAGTGCTGGGCCAGGCTCTGGGGAGCCCCCCCCCAGACCCTCGGGGGGCAGGATGCACTGTGGAGGGGTCAGCTACAGTGGGCACCATCCCCACCCCACCAACAGTACCAGGAAAGGCAAGAAGGATTCCACAGAGGGCCAAGGGAAGAAAAGGCTGTCCCGTTCCACACCACGCCATAATGGAAAAAGCACGAAATTCCATGGAAATAATTTTTACACCCTGGGTCGCCTTGCAGGGAGCTCGAGTTCCTCCTGCTAGTCCCCCCTGCTGACCCATTAGGAAACTGTTCTGGAGGCTCCACAGAGGCCCACTGTGTGCACAGCAGGACCGAGGCCCCCTGTGTGCACAGTGTGTCCAGCCAGGTGGGCCCCACACCCCAGCCCCAGGCCACCTCCGTGCAGAGCCACCTGGGAGGGGCCTTGGATCTCAGGGTCGGGCCTTGCTCAGGGACCCCGAGTTCTCACGAGGCACAGAGTCTGGGGAGGGGAACTGGGGACGGGCCGACCCTCCCGTGGGACCCGGGGTCTCCCGGCCGCTGTGCACAGGCTTGTAATCCCGTTGCCATCGGTGTACGTTCTGGATGGAGGCAACTGAGCAAAGAGACACTGTCTCCCCTAAAACACCCGTTCAGGCACCTGGGCAGTATTTTTCAGACTGTAAACTAGGAGCTCGTTGTTTTATTATTTGGAAAACAGCACAGTCTGGAGAGGACGACAATGTACGGGCGCTCTCGCCGCCCAGGGCTGACCTCTCCCCGCCCAGGGCTGACCTCTGCTGAGATCTGGGGACGCTAGCTCACCGTCCCTGACCAGCAGCTGCTGCGTTCCTCCGGTTTGACCCTTGCTGCAAAATTGACATCGTGCCCCCTCCCCGTGTCCTGTCTGCCGGAACACTTACCGGCTTCTGACATCAGACATTCTGCAGGAAACCACCCAGTGTGTGCACACTTCCCAGTGTGGGGACGCAGCGTAACGGGGTCCGCTGACCCCCTGTGTGTGGTGCTGGTGTGCAGGCCTGGCTGGGGGTTGCCTGCTTGGGATCCCCTGAAGGATCCAGACCTTTAGACAGCATCCCCCACACACACACCCCACACACACAACCCATAGACGTGCCCCAGCGCCAAGAAGCCCCAGCACCGCAGGACCGAGGCACCGAGGCACCCCAGCACCAAGGGACCCCAGCACCACGGGACCCCAGCACGGCAGGACCTTAGTACCAAGGGACCCCCACCCTGCGGGACCCCAGCACCGTGACACCCCAGCACCAAGGGGCCCCAGCACCGCAGGACCTTAGTACCGACGGACCCCCACTCCACATGACCCCAGCACCAAGGGACCCCAGCACCACGGGACCCCAGCACCGCAGGACCTTAGTACCGAGGGACCCCCACCCCGCAGGACCCCAACGCCGTGGCACCCCAGCACCAAGGGGTCCCAGCAGCATAGGACCCCCGCACCGAGGGACCCCAGCACCGCAGGACCTTAGCACCGAGGGACCCCCGCCCCGCAGGACCCCAGCACCATGGCACCCCAGCACCAAGGGTCCCCAGCAGCACAGGACCCCCGCACCAAGGGACCCCAGCACCGTGGCACCCCAGCACCTAGGTGTCTCCCAGGCTGCAGTGAACCCCCTCAACCCTCCAGCAGGGAAACTGTCTCCCTCGCTGCAGGCACCTCACACAAGCAGGAATGTGGTTTCTCCGCATTCCAGACCCGCAGGCCCCAGAGGGATTAACATTGCCCTCCACACAGACCGAAATTCCTGGAGCCCAGCAATTACAGAGGTCGGAGCCCTGGGGTGGGAGTGGGGCCTCCACCGGGGAAAGACTGCGAGCCCAGAGCCTGCGACCCGAAAACTCCAAAACCCAGACCGCTGAGCACCCCCCAGGCGGAAGTGAGGGACGGGCTGCTCTCCAGGTGGGTCCCCCATTGCTGCCTGAACCTGAGCCCCCCAGGCCAGCACCCCTCCCCTGCTTGCTGGCTAAGGCTGTGCAGGGGTCAGCCCCACAGCCAGCTGTATGCCCCCATGAGGATGCCCCCGGTCACCCTGACCTTCCTCTGCATACCAGGGACCACCCCCCCCCCCCACTGTGAGGACAGCCCAGGTCACCCCAGCTCCTCTCTACATTCCCCCCCATCCCCGTCCTGTGAGGATGGCCCTCAGGAGACAAGGGCTGGTCAGGGAGGATGGAGCCTATGAGAATCAAAGAGGACAGGATGATTCTCTCCTGGAACCTGAGGGACAGAACACCCCCTCCCTGCCTTTCCTGCTCACACCCCCTCCCTGCCTTTCCCTGAACACACCCTCCCTGCCTTTCCCTGGACCCTCCAGTCCCTGCCTTTCCCTGCACACACACCCTCCCTGCCTTTCCCTGAACACACCCTCCCTGCCTTTCCCTGCACACTCCCCTTCCCTGCCTTTCCCTGGACCCTCCAGTCCTTGCCTTTCCCTGCACACACACCCTCCCAGCCTTTCCCTGCACACTCCCCCTTCCTTGCTTTCCCTGGACACTGGGTGCAGAAACGTGGTTCGTTATCATAGTTTTCACACGTGTGCAAATCTCCAAACAGACGTCTGGACACCCGCACAGCTCGGGGTGTTTTCCCAGGACCAGAGGGGCTCTGAAATGTATCCTGGAGGCAGACGACTCCGGCCTCTCCAGTGCGGGCCTGCCGCCCACCCCACCCCGGGCTGCCTCCAAACTGCAGAGGACGGGGCAGCGGGGATGTCTGCCAGGCGGGTCTGAGGTCTGTTTTCCATTCCACTCGCCCCCACACACGGATCGGGGCGCGGGTCTTCCCCGCTGCTGACCCGTACCTCCCGTACCTGGGTGGTGGACCACCTGAGCACCACGGGGCGGGTGACGCACGGCAGCACCTTGCCCAGAAGCCGCAGCAGCCGGGACTGGGTCTGGGAGATGGGCGATTTCTTGTTCAAGCAGTAGGTCATGGTGTCGTGGCTCCCTGCAAGCAAACAGGAGGGCGCGTCTCACCCGGGGCCTCTTCGTGCGCGCTGCGCTCCGAGCGCACGTGGAGAACACGCACGACGCCAGGCGTGCGTCATTGCCCCAAAACACACGCCCACGCGGAACCTGCCGCTGGCCGCTGAGTGCATAGCGGGGTCATCCGGGACCAGGGGGGCCTTAAATCCCATGACAGGCGTCCTGATAGGGGACAGAAGAGGAGACACACAGACACAGAGGAGAAGCCACGTGACCCCGGGCATATCCCTGGTGGGGAAAACCAGCGCTCACTGCAGAGACGGACCTGTGCAAAGTGCGCCCTCACCCTACACAGCCCGGGACACGCTTCCGGACCGCACTAGACATCCCTAGAGGCATCCGCACAAAAACCCGTTAAGGTTTCCCCGAAACCTCTGAAAAGAAGAGTAAGAAAGGGGGACTTTTTCTACGAGGTGCTAATGTGCACGTGTGGTATAGGGTCGTGCTACATAAATAAATAAACGTCCCATAATCAGTCAGGAGCACTGTTGCGGAATCCACCCACCAACGGATCACAGTACTGCGTTCAGGGATGGACAAGATTTTATGAATTTCAGGTATTAGGACAGGCGTCCCGGTGAGGTCAGGGGACCAAAGGGTCCACCCGACACTTGGCTAACAGTGGAAATCAGGTGAGATTCCTGCGTCCTGTGTCAGTGTATCCCAGACTGTTTGCAGGTTTTCATGCACGATGAAACCCTACCATTCCGTTGGAACATACGGGTACACCTCTCCTTGGGTGATCCCCCACGCAAAAGCTACGAAGGAAAATGCGGACAGAGCTGACTTCATAAAGAAAAATTCACTTTTTCTTGGGGCGCCCACATGGCTCAGCCACTTGCGTGTCCGACTCTTGATTTCAACTCAGATCATGATCTCGGGGTTGTGGAATCGAGCCCTGCGTGCTGCTCCGCGCTCAGCGGGGAGTCTGCTTCAGATTCTCGCTCTCGCTCTCTCTCTCTCTCCCCCCTCTGCCCCTCCCCTCTCTCTCACCCTTTCTCTCTCCAAAATAAATTAATCTTTAAAAAAAAGGAAAAAAAAAGGCAAATTGACTTTTCCTTTACGTAGAAAGTTAAAAGTTACGACGCGGTGGCCCGATCTCACCCCGAGAGACCTCGTTTAAGGGGGAGACGGGGTCAGAGTCACAGGGAGGTGGGCAGAAGCTGTGTTGTGGGCTTCAAGGTGGAGGAAGGGGCCCCGCGAAGCTGGACGTGGCAGAGGAACAGATTCTCCACGGAGCTTCCAGAACGAGCTGGCCCTACAGGTACTCAGAGGTCACACCCCTGCAGACGTCTGGGCCCCAGAGCTGTGAGGTCACCCCAGTGTGTGGTATGGGGTCACCAGGTTTGCGGTCCTTTGTTAAAGGAGCCCCAGGACATTCTCACAGCCACCCAGACGGTGGTGCCCTCAGGACCAGGTGCTCTTTCCCCAGCGGTGCTGGGGTGTCTGCGACCCCTCACAGCTGCATCCCTCCCCACATCTGCCCTCTAAGGGACCTACTCATCTACACCCTCCGCAGAGGCCACCTGTATCCGAGGGGAGCAGAGGGGATGAGACCCCAGGACGGGCATCCATCTGTGTCCCTCCTCACCTCCCAGAACAACTCCGTGCTGATCCCCAGGACACCCACCCGAAAACCACATCCCAACTGCACACACAGCACTTAGAGACCCGCAGAAAACATGCCCCCCACAGGAAAACAGCCCCCGGCGGAGGGGAAGCCCTAGTGACTCGGGTCCCCAGGGAGGGCATGCAGGGACGCATCTCTCCTTGGGCACGTTGGTGAGGCCAGGGGGGCTCCAGACCTCAGGGGGGATGGAAGCGGACAGGTGGCTACAGGGGCCACTCCGCTGGGAGAGACTTGGCACGGTGGCCGAGGGTGGTGGGTGGGCTCCCCACCTACTGCCTGGTCAGAGAGTCCAGGACTCAGTCGAAAGAGCGATGGTGGGCAAGCAAGGCACGCCTCCCGCGTGTTTCTGGAGAAGCTGCCCATGGTGGGGACGGATGGCCGCCACACCCGGGACAGTCTCAGTGATGTATTCTCCTACACAAACGTCCGCGGGGTGCACACAGTCGGTAAAACAATACTGAGGCTCCGATTCACCGATACAGGAAACGCAGACAATATTAGGCTAAGTGAAAAGGCAGACTGAAAAACTGTAGAGTTCGATCTTGTTCTTTGTTTATAGTATGTATCTTTATAAATAAAAATGGATCATCCCCATATATGAATGGACCCATATGTTATATATATTAAAATACATAAATATAAAATATAGGTAAATATACATATCAAGAGAGGATTTAAATTTCTTTTAACTTACGTAGATGTTCACATTTTTCTGCAATTATTATCTATTGGGTATATGATTTTTCTGTGGCTCCTTCAACAAAGTATCCCGAACTAGGAGCCTTCAAAGAATAGAAATTAATTGTATCCTAGCTCTGGAGGCCAGAAGTCTGAGATCCAGGTGGGGCAGGACCCCTGAGATCCAGGCGGGGCAGGACCACTGAGATCCAGGTGGGGCAGGGCCGTGCTCCCTCCAGAGGCTCCAGGGACTCCAGGCGTCCCTGGGCTGCTGGCCATGTCCCTCCCATCTCTGCCTCTGTCCTCACGTGGCTTCTCCTCTGTGTGTGTCTCCTCTTCTGTCTCTTACAAGGACACCTGTCATTGGATTTAGGGCCTCCCTGATCCAGGATGAGCTCATCTCAGATCCTTCCCTTACATCTGCAAAGGCCCCATTTCCACAAAAGGCCCCATTCCAAGGCTCGTGGGGGGAGGGGGACAAGAATTTGGGGGCACTGGCCGGTACCTACAACTGGGTTTGTGCTGTTGCCCCTCAGGCCCAGCAGGGACACCGCCTGACCCCCAGGGACTCTCTCGTCTGTGAAGTCATTCAAGCCATGGGTCTCTGGCCATGGTGGGTGTCCAGCTGACAGAATGGGCAATATATAGATTGGATCCTGCCCCATCGAGATAAACTGCATATGAACCAAGGGTTTAAATGTTTTTTAAGAAGTCATGAAATTCCTTGGGACGCCTGGGTGGTCAGTTAAGCGTCAGACTCTTGGGGGCGCCTGGGTGGCTCAGTCAGTCAATCATCTGCCTTAGGCTCGGGTCATGATCCCGGGGTCCTGGGATCCAGCCCCACGTTGGGCTCTCTGCTCAGTGGGGAGTCTGCTTCTCCCTCTCCCTCTGCTGCTCCACCTGCTTGTGCTGTCTGTCTCTCAAATAAATCAATAAAATCTTAAAAAAAAAAAAAAAGCATCAGACTCTTGGTTTTGGGCTCAGATCATGATGTCAGGGTCCTGAGATCGAGCCCCATGTCAAGCTTCGTGCTTAGTGTGGAATCTGCTTAGGATTCTCTCCCTCTGCCTCTCCTCCACCCCCACTTGCACTCTCCTTCTCAAATAAGTAAATCTTTAAAAAAAAGAAGTCATGAAATTCCCAAAAAAAGCACAAGTGCACGTGAAAATATGGATAAATCTCAAAAATTGTGAAAATCTATCCAGGTGAGAAGTCTGCCTATTCTTGAGGGAGGGATTCCGGATACCGCATGTGTATGGACGTGGAGGCACGTGGTGGGATCCGCTACACGCTTCTTCTCTGCAAGCACGGGAGACTGGCAGTGCCGACTTGCTCATCAGGGCAGAGCTGTGGCCGCTGCTCCTGGGGCCACTGGAGCCCAAGGGCCCAGACGGAACCCAGCACACCTGACTCAGAGCCGCCAGGTCATTGGATCACAGAGTCCCCAAAGTGCTCCTTGTGGGTCAGAACCCCTTTGGACCCTCCAGTCTCCAAGCACAGAAGACACTCAGCACACGGCTGATGGGCAGTGATGAATGTAGCCAAGAGAAGTCAGTGGGTTCCCTACACGGAGGGACAGACTGGCAACAGCGCTTTACCCCAAATCCCTATGCTGTCACGAAGCCACACTCCCCTGGGGTGTGCCTATGCCTGCCGGGCTGCTTTGGAATGAAGGAGATGGAGAAGGGAAAACACTCACGTGGTGCGTGTGTGTCTGTGTGTGCGTGTGTGTGTGTGTGTGAGAGCGTGTGCGTGCGTGCATGCATGTCTGTACTGTGTGCATGTGTGTGCGTGTGCGTGCAGGCATCTGTACCTGCATTGTGTGCGTGCATGTGTGCATGGGTGCCTGTATTGTGTGCATGTGTGTAATGTGTACATGCATGTGCACATGTGTGTTGTGTGTGCATGTACCTGTGTGTGCCTGTAGTATGTGCGTGTGTACATGTGTGTGCTTGTGTCTGCATTGTGTGCACACATGTGCGTGTGCATGTGTGCTTGTATTGTGTGCGTGTGTATACGTGTGTGCATGTGTGTGCGTGTGTCTGTATTGTGTGCACGCATGTGTGTGCATGCGTGCCTGTATTGTATGCATTCACGTGCGTGTGCACACATCTGCCTATATTGTGTATGTCCATGTATGTGCTTCGTGCGGTTTCCCCACACCTGAGACCCATCCCATGCCGGCAGCATCCCAGCAGGGGATGCAGAGCCCTCACCTGGGATGGAGAGGTGGTGGAGGGGCACATCCCAGAGCAGGGGGCACAGCGCCGACATCCAGTCTGCATTTGTGGTGCATGACAGGCTCTGGAAGCTGCTGGAAGTGCTCACCTGTCCGCCCATTGGAGGCCACCCCTGTGCGACCTGAGGAAGGAAATGAAGTTTTGCAGACGTCAACCAAGGGGGCCCAGAGCTGCTTTCCCGGGGGTGGGGGGCAGTGGCTGCAGCACACGTCCTGCCTCCAGGGGAACCCCCTGCTCTGGTCTTGCACTAATGCCCCACCCCACCTCCAGGCAGTGGGAAGGGGCTCACACGGCTGGCTGCAGAGTCTGCGGGTGTGGGGTTTCCATCCTGGGGGTGCTGGTGTCTTGAGGGCCCAGGTGAGCACCCCAACCCTCTGTCTCCCTCTGTTGGGATGTTGGGCTCTGGTGTAAGGAATTGGAGACAGTCTCCTGCTGAAGCCAGTGCACTCCCTTACAAGCACTAGGGAGATGCTCGGAGCGAGGGGACGGTAGGGGGTCTCATGGGTTCTTAATCCACAGCCCGGGCCACTGCCTTCCAAGCATCTGCCAGCGGTGTGCCCAACGCGTACAGGGCGTCATCTACTCTCACGATAAGCAGGTGGTGGAGGTCATCAACTGCACAGGAAAGGGAGCCCCAAAGACGTGTCCACAGTGGTCCATGGGCCGGTGGGCAAGACCTCGCCCCTGACTCCCTCTGATGCTAAAGCCACATGCACCCATCCACCACAGCCCGGCCTCCTGACCTGTCACCTCCACCCAAAGGGACACCATCCGGGATGGAGCTGTGCCCCCAAGCCCCGAGGTGACACGTCCTGGTTTCCCCCTGGGCTGAGCTGTGTGCCCGCCACCAGAAGCGCACGAGGGAGGCATGAGAACCGGGCCCACGGTGACCACCGTACAGGCATTCCCGACCCACCCTCTGCAAGGGACCAGTTCCCTCTGGTCCAGGTGTGGCCCACCCTCTCCTGCACTTGGAGCTCTGTGTGACACTGGAGGGGCTCAGAATTCGCCTCCCTGAAATAATCCGCTTCGCCGTGAGGATTATTTTGAGCTGAAGGAGATTGAGAAAAAGCAGAAACAAGAAAAACTCTGCCCTCCTCCTCTCTGTCTGAAAGCAGGCATAAAGTTCCGTTCGTGAAGCCGCCCCTGCTCCATCCCCTGTACCAGGATGGGGAGGAACATTCTTAGCAGAGAAGTCTGCATAACAAGCCTCACTAAGTAACACTTACCTCCCATGAGTTTCCCCCAAACGTTTACCTTCTCACAATTTACTGTCCCTACGACCCCAGCCCCCTTTTCCTCTGGCTTGTCACTTCTCCACAAATGTATCACCCCTGGTTGAAATGGCAGGTGAGCCCATAATTCTATCTCCTTGAATCCACTACTGTTCTGCGAAGGCCTCTGCACAATCAACCTTTTCTCCTATCCACCTGTCTTTTGTCATTTTATTTATTTTATTTTATCTTATTTTATTTTATTTTTAAAATAAGCTCTATGCCAACATGGGGCTCAAACTCTCAACCCCGAGATCAAGACTTGCATGCTCCACCCACTGACCCAGCCAGGCACCCCGTCTGCTGTCATTTTAATTTGCAGGTCTCAAGCACTGAACCTAAGAGTATAGAAAAAAATTTCTTCCTGGAGCTTGCCAGGCACCCCTATCTTCTGTCATTTTAATTTGCGAGTCTCAGGCACCGAACCTAAGAGTGTAGAAAAAATTTCTTCTTGGTCTACACTGCGTCTAGTACGCCAAAAGCCAGCACCATGGGTTCTCATTCTGCCCCAGCAGCAACAAAGACCGGTCCTCTCCCCTGTCCATAAGAGGGTCCGTGAGATACTCTACTAGCACCCCTGCCATCCATCTTCACTCATGGCCTGTCCCAGGGCTCTCTCAGCTCACACTCAGTGTCAACGTTGTCCCTACAGGAGTGAGCGTGGGACCCCAGACCTGCTGGGGGGCTGACGTTCATGCAGCAAGTGTCCAGGTGGTCAGGGGCTGGGCTGTGCCATGCTACACACCCAGGAACCACTCCTCAAGGTCCCATCCAGGTACAGATGGGCCACTGCCTGCTCCTCGCCCACGCAGGTGTCTGGAATGCAGGTGGATCAGGAATTGTGTAACCCCATTCTGAGGACTCCATAGTGTGTGATGGCGGACCTCATCTGGGAGTGTGGTCGGCCCCGACTAGGACACAGAGTCCCTGCATCCTTGTTAGGAGAACAGGGGCTGGGGCCATGCCTCCCCCAGCTGCCACCCCAGCGGTCCCCTTCCCACCCAACTGAAGCAGTGACCAGAGCCCAGTCCCATCCCAGTGACCCCGGACAGGGGGCTCTGGTGAATCCTGGGACTTCCCAGGACTCACCATTTTGCTTCCAAGGAAAACAACTCTCTGCGCTTCAAAGGAAGGGGAACAGAACACACCCCCCAAAATGTGCCCTTTGGGCAATAGGGTTCTTCCTAGCGGAAGGCCAGTGAGGAGCGCCAGACACCGAGAAACTCCAGAACAAGGCACAAGTTCCCCTACGTGAAGGCAGTTTCCCAGCAGACGGGAAATGCCCACCTGCCGAGGCATCTGTCCCCACACCTGGGAGAGGTCCTGCGTGCACCTGCACCCCCACGCCGGCCCCACCAAGCAGAGCAGCGTGTCCTTCCCCAGCTGGACCAAGTCCACCCTTGGGATTGGAGCAAGGCAGGGCTTGGGCAAGTTCCAGGGGTGGGGATTACACGAAACTGAGGTGAGTGTGGGTTCGCAGGTGCCCGGGAGGCAGCCAGGTGAGATCCCAGAGCCTCCCAGCTGTGAGTGTGCAGAGAGGCTGCTCCGTCCCCACGTGGCACATCTCATCAGCAGGTGGTGACCTGCGCACAGTGACACTCAGGAAATAGCTTGCAGGTGAGTAAACAGACGGACATGCCTCACATTCCGTCCTCCTCTTCACCTGGCTCCCCAACGCTCCTGGGTCCCTGCCTGTCCGGAGGCCCTGCCCCAGCACCTAAGGACAGCCCGTGACCCGGGGACCAACAAGTACTTCACCTGCCCCGCAGCAAGGTCGGAGCCCAGGGCACCGCCACCATCGTGACCCTGGGGCCACAGCCTGGGGGGTCCCGGCTCGGCTCCGACCCCAGCTAGTTCCCACCCTCCCCGCCGGCAGGGGCACCACGCCTGGAGCGGACACTCTGACGGCCGTTCCTGCGGCCCCTGCAGCCGCTCCGGGAGGAAGGAGCCGCCCCAGCGCAGGACCCTACCCCCCACCCCCCGCCCCTCCCGCACCCCAGGCTAGGACGCCCGCCAGCCTGCTGTCCCCGCAGCGGACCCCCTGCATTCAGCCGGCAGGCACTCACCGCCCCTGCAGTGTCTCCCGCAGAGTTTCCGGCAGCGGCTCCCTCGCCTTGCCGCGGACACTCCAGCACTTCCTAAAATGCTCTCTGCCTCGCCATTGGACGCTGGGAACACCTCCCACGAGAGGAGGAGGAGCTGCCCTCCTAGACACTCATTTCCTGCCGTGCGGGGCAGCAGCCTGCAACTCCCACGTCCTGAGCGGGGTGCCCAAGTCCAGAGCGGGGCGCCCAAGTCCAGAGCAGGACCCCCAAGTCCAGAGCGGGGCGCCCAAGTCCAGAGCAGGACCCCCAAGTCCAGAGCGGGGCGCCCAAGTCCAGAGCAGGACCCCCACGTCCAGAGCAGGACCCCTATGTGGACAGCACTGGTCCAGGGTCCACAGGTCTTCACGGCCCCAGAATGCAGGGACCAGACCGTCACAGGGGACAGGAGAGCATCGTGAGTGTGACCACAGGGTCAGCAGGCAGGGCACGGGGACGGGAGGACGTCCTGAGCTGACCGTGTTCTGGCTGTGGTCCGTTCTTGTGGCTCCAGAACTCAGAGCAAACAACAGTTTCGCTAGAGCCCCATGATTGCCTCACACCCCTTGGTGCTGCACCTGTGGTCTCTGAGCTCACTGGTCGGCAAAGTGACCCTGTCCTTCCCTGAAGTGTCCGGCCCTCAGGCCTGAGTGACCCTTGTCCCAGCCCTGACCAGGGCACGTGGCCTCAATAGGAGGCTGCGGAATCCGCGGGCCAGGGCCACACCCGCAGCCCCGCCCACTCCATGCTGACTCCTCAATAGGAGGCTGCGGAATCCGAGGGCCAGGGCCACACCCGCAGCCCCGCCCACTCCATGCTGACTCCTCGTGCCTGGGAGCCCAGCAGGTGGGACCCGGGTCCTCCTCTGTCCCCTTCCGCCCCTATTCACGGAGCGCTCAGCAAATGAGCCTCGTGCTTGTATCTGACAGAGACCAGCAGGGACCCCTCGTGCTCGCGTCTGACGGAGACCGGCAGGGACCCAGAGGGGGCACAGGACGGACATGTGGGGTGGCTCAGAGGGCTGGCTGGGTCCCACGTGGGGATGGAACCCTCCACGGTGGCCTCCCTTCACCCTGTTGCAGGCACCCTGCACCCTACAGTCCCCCACGGCTGCAGGTGCCTTGGGGTCAGGGGCCCCGTCTCCTGGGGACATGGGTCAGCAGCTGTCCAGGCCACTGGCTTCTCTCTCCTCCCCTCCCCCTCCCCTCATCTCTCCCCTCCCTGTCCCCTCCTCCATGCCCTCTTCTCTGTCCTCTCCTCCCCCTGCCTCCTCCCTCCCCTTCTCCTGCCTCCTTCCTCTCCCTTCCTCCATCCATTGAGACCCAGCTCCCCGCCCACAGCCCCCTCACTGACCCCCTGTACCCCTTCCACAGCCCAGGGCCCCACATAGAGCGTGAGTTATGGGGGGCCCTTGACAGTTACCACACCTGGGGGTCCTCACTGCCTGCAGAAGAGACCCTCCCCTCTGGGCGGGTTTCCTGGCAGCTGGCCTCCACTGCCCTTCCTGCCTCAGATGGACAGCACAAGGTCTCCAAAGTTGTGCAAATCCCCCCCAAGCTGTGAGTGTCAGGCTGAGCTCACAGCAGGGGACTGCCCTGCATTACCCAGGTGGACGTGCCATCCCGGGGGCTGTGATGTGGATGCAGGGACTAGAAGCAGGGAGGACTCCCAGCCTTGCTGGCTTTGCGGATGGAGGACAGGCCGTGAGCTAAGGAATGCGGGGCTCCTGGAACTGGACAGGCTAGGGAGCCCGCAGGAACCTGTCCTGGCCACACCCGAATGAGCCCAGGGACGCCCACGTCAAACTTGCAACCTCCTTGGGGAGTGTCAGAGAATAAGCATGTGCTCTTTGTGGAAAACAGCTGCCCCACCTGCACCATCCAGCTCCTTCCTCCAGGCCCTGCTCAGAGGCCACTTCCTCCACGCAGCCCTCCAGGCTGCACTGAGGCCAGAAGCACCCAGGCCTCGTCCCTGCGGGGTCTTGTCCCGCTGACCCTCATACCTTGGGGACGAAAGCTACTGCTGTCCCATTGCCGCTCTGGAAGCAAGGACTGGGTCCACACACTCGCAACAGGGGGCCAAGACGCCACGATGTCACTGCTGTCACCGAGGGGAAGGGACACTGCCGTTCCCCAAGCTCAGGACAGCGAGCAGCCTTTGTAAAAGTCTTCATGAGGGGTCTTGATGTGTAACTATCGGGTAGGTTTTTACAGCAAGCGTTGGGGTGCATTGAGTGCACTGACCGTGCTGTGCAACGGCCCCTCTGTCGGGTTCCGGAACATTCTCTTTCCCCAAAGCACACCCATCCACTACCGGTCACGCCCCCTCCCCTCCCCCGGCCGCTGGCAGGCACCAGATTCCTTGTCGCACAGACCTTCCTGTCTGGACACTTCATACATACACAGGGTCTGTGCCTCTTGCCCCACGCTGGGCACCGTGTCCTCCAGGCTCATCAGGTCCAGCAGGGGTCAGCGCTTCACCCCTGCCCACGGCTGAGCACCGGTCCATGACGGCTTGAGGGTCACTTTGACGGTCCACGCGCTGCACACTGCCCGTGTCCCCCGTGATGGAGAAACCATGGGCAGGACAGCGTAGCTTCAGTTGTCCTCCTGGGGGTGCAGGGCAAACACACATCCCACCCTCCTAACACAGCGTCACCTTGAGGACCCCGAACGGGGGACAGCTGAGGGTGCACATGGGCCACAGGGCCCCGGGATGGAGACCAGGGCACCCGGCACCTGCACTCCTCAACCCACTGTGGATGTCCCTGTACTTGGGTCCCCTCCCCCCAACCCCACTGTGGCTGTCCCTGCACCCAGGTCCCCTCTCCAAACCCCAGTGTGGACGTCCCTGCGTCTGCATCCCCTCCCCCTTGGAAATGGAAGTGGGAAGCCCTTCATCTCTGTCCGTGACCTAGAAGAGAAAAAGGATGGGACCTGCTTGTTCCTCGCTCTGCTGGCCACCAAGCTGACTTTGGGGGAGCCCCTCTGATGTGAACCCCTCTCCCTCACCAGCTCCTCTCTCTCTGCATTTGCATTTCTTCCTCAGGAGATCACTGCTTTCATTTTCCTTCCACTTTGCCTCGATCACGAAGGGTCCAAACAACGCTGCCTAACACCTCCTGTGATTTTAGCTCATAATTTAAAACAATTCCGCCCTCATCTGTGGCTCCATTGCCCACCAGCTGCTGCGTCCCACGGTTCCACAGTTCCCCGGCGGGACCCCGGCCCCCCACCATGCCAGCTAGTATGCAGCATGGGCCCCCGTGGGCTCCAGGCATCGCTCACCAGCCTCCATGGGAGAGGGACCCAAAGGTGGAGAGAGCGGGACAGAAGTGATGTGCTCAGGACAGGTGGGGTCGGTCGCATACGCAGGAGGGAACCCACCCGGCTTGGATTCATGCACAGGTGGCTGGAGCTCTGAAGGGGGGTGGGCGAGGGATTCCCGAAGGTCCCCTTGCAGAGGCAAGGCTTCCGTCCTCGAGAGACACCCTGGGGTGTAGGAGACACATCTCCAGGGCCCACGGAGGGTGTCCTTTCTGCTAAAGCCTCCTGCAAGGCGGGTGGGCCCTTGTCAGCTCACCGGGCAGCCTGGAGCGGGGCAGACAGACACCCCGAGGGCCTGGATCACCATAGGGAGGGGCCTGGAGGCCTTAGAAACCTGGTCAGTGTTTGAGTCTCTTTCGTGGGGCTGGCGTGGATGGAATTATTCATGCTGAGAGCCTGGGGCTTCACGGGCCATGCTCAAGGTGTGGCAGACAGCAGACTCGTGAGAGCCTGGCAAGAGTCTGGTCAGGAGGGAATGTTCGTTCCAGGGTGACAACACATGCCCAGGGAACACCAGAAAATCCTGCTAGAGGTCCCAGAGTCAGGCAAGGCCAGGGGGACACTCATCACTGAACTGGGGGAACCCCCTGATCCAGGACGATCTCATCTCAAAATCCTTCAGTAACTACACCTACCAACCCCGAAATTCCTCTCCTCAAAACATAGGAATGAAGGAAAAAAACTTATTACGAAATAAGCATTAAGCCAGTGCCAGGGGCTGAACTGTGTCCCCAGATTTCCTATGTTTAAGCTTTACCCCTCAGGACGTCCGAGTACGGCTGTGTTCACCAGCAGTTACTCTGAAGACGGCATCAGGGTAAAATGAGGTCAGTAGCGTGGGCCCTGATCCCGTAGGACTGGGGTCCCTATAAGAAGAGAACCGGCCGCAGCTCCTTCGGCTTTTAAAGAGATTTGCAGACGTCTCCAGGAGACCCCATGCTGTTGCCCGTTTTCCAAAGGGAATCCTGACATGAGGGGGGGGTCTCTCTCTCTTTTTGTGCCCGAAAAATGTTACAGTACAGTTTTTAAATTCATATTTCCCCTTTCGGCTAACAGGTCAGAGGGTCAGTGCCATAACCCCAACACGTGAACCATGCTGAACCCATGAACGAAGGGTCAGTAGGAACAGATCCCGGAGGGTTTCGACAGCCCCGAGGCATGACCGCACGCATCAGAGCCACTGGGGCTGCTGCAGGAGAAGAGCGGGAGCACGAGGGCAGGTGTCAGTGCGGGATGCCGCGCCTGCATCATGAAGGACGGCAGCAACCCTGGGCCACAGCGGACAGTCTCTGCAGTGCGCACGCTCCTGCCACGGTGGATTTCAAGGACCCGCAGGAAGGCAGAGGGTGCAGGGGAGCATGCACGGGCGCTCTGCTCTGCCCTGCCGGCCACACACACCACTGCCCGGCACCCTGTTTCCCAGCCACAGGGAAGCGTGAGCAGGACAAACCGGCTCACATCGCAAGCTCCCCGGGCCGGACCACCACGTCCACCTCCTGCACGTGCCAGAGCCTTCCATGGGAGACCACACGAGCGGCCACCAGCCAGTGGGCACGTCGGGTGGCTGTAGGGTGACTGACTGGAGCATGGCTGGCTGACTGGAGGTCATAGGGACCACCAGCTCTACAAGGGGCCTGGAGACGAGCGGAGGGGCTGTCCCTGCTGCCTGTCCTGCGGCCGGTGAGTGACCTTGGACAGAGCATCAGTTCACTCGCCTTCTCCAGGATGTGGCAGGCATGGCATGTCCCACGTGGCTGGCAGGTGTGACACACCCTGGTCCCAGGAGGGGGAAACGTGACCTGAGGGGGACTGACCGGGGAGGCGTTCCAGCCTCCGCGCTTTCGGGCTTCCACTGGGCTGTGGGGACGTCCAGCTTCCTCTCGGGTGAGGGGCAGCTCATTCCATTGGTCCCAGCGGTTCCTACACAGTGTCTCAGCTCCCAGAGAGCCACACTGAGCGTGTGGACAGGACCGGGGCGCACCCGACACGCAGTGGGGACGTCTACGCACAGCTGCTTTTTTTTTTTTTAAGAGTTTATTTATTCATTTGACACAGAGAGACAGCCAGCGAGAGAGGGAACACAAGCAGGTGGAGTGGGAGAGGAAGAAGCAGGCTCCCAGCGGAGGAGCCTGACGTGGGGCTCAATCCCAGAACGCCGGGATCACGTCCTGAGCCAAAGCCAGACGCTTAACGACTGAGCCACCCAGACACCCCTACGCACAGCTGCTTTGAGGGGATAAGCACCGGTGCTCAAAGGGCCTTCTGCGCTGGAGGATTGCTACGTCCCCCCAAGGACACCCCACCCTCACCACCGGTGCTCTGTCAGGTGGGGGTCAACCCTCCCCCAAGGACACCCCACCCTCACCACAGCTGCTCTGTCAGGTGGGGTCACCCCTCTCCCAAGGACCCCCCCACCCTAACCACAGGTGCTCTGTCAGGTGGGGATCACCCCTCCCCCCAAGGACACTCAACCTTCACCACAGGTGCTCTGTCAGGTGGAGGTCACCCCTGCCCCAAGGACACCCTACCCTTCACCACAGCTGCTCTGTCAGGTGGGGGTCACCCCTCCTTCAGGGACACCCAACCTTCACCACAGGTCCTCTGTCAGGTTGGGGTCATCCCTCCCCCAAGGACCCCCCCACTCTAACCACAGGTGCTCTGTCAGGTTGGGGTCAACCCTCCCCCAAGGACACCCCACCCTCACCACAGCTGCTCTGTCAGGTGGGGTCACCCCTCTCCCAAGGACCCCCCCCACCCTAACCACAGGTGCTCTGTCAGGTGGGGATCACCCCTCCCCCCAAGGACACCTCCACCCTCACCACAGGTGTTCTGTCAGGTTGGGGGCAAAGTATTAACATCAAGGCAGCTGAGTCCCGAGTATGACCCTCACCCCATGACATCAGCCCCATCCTGTGACATCACCCCCAGCCCTGTAACCTACTGCCCCCAGCACAGTGACCCCACCCCGTGACTCCTACCTTGTGACATCACCCCCACCCCATGACATCACCCCATCCTGTGACCCCCAGCCCCCAGCACAGTGACCCCCACCCCGTGACCCTACCCTGTAATACACCCTCCAGGCCAGTTACCCTCTGCCCCCAGTGCTGTGACCCTGTCTGCTCTGTGTCTAGGATTCACGTGAGGATAAGAGGAGCGGGTAAAAGGTCTCAGGGGTTCAAAGTGTCCACGTGGAAACGAGATGCATCTCTGACACCAGGTCACCGGGATTTTTTTCTCTTTGGGTACTTTTCCTGACCCGCACACATTTTCTACCAAGAACACCTGATAAAGATACATATGACAAGACTTGTCAAAGGTGTTAGCTAATTGTACAGATGTTTCAGCAAATCATCTTTTTGTCCTAATTCTTCAGGTAACGACTTATCCTTGAATTCCTGCACAGGGGACTCAAAGGCTGTGTCCTGGGACTTCAGTGCCACAGCCCAGGGGCCCCGTTTCTGGGATTGTGGGGATTCCAGGAATTCCAGAGTGTCCCAACAAGGGATGCGGGAACTTCCTTCCTTGTGTGGCCCCTGCTCACGACCTCCCCACAATGACTCTGGTCCCCTGTCCTCCCCCACTGCTTGGGGGGTGGTGCCTGTACCCTGAGTCTTCCCGTGTCGTCCCCCACCCCTCCCCGGGGTCTGTCCCCTGTCCTCTCTCCCACTGCCTCCGGGGGTCTGTCCCCTGTGTCATCAGTGTCATCCCCGTCATCTCTAGGATCTGTCCCCTGCCTCCCCCCCCCCCGATCTGTCCCCCTGTCCCCACTCATTTGCACTCAGGAGTCTGTCCCCAGTCCCCCCCCCCCCCCCCGTCTGTCCCCTGTCCCTTCCCCCACTGCTCTCTGGGGTCTGTCCCCTGTCTCCTCCCTGACTGCTTTCTGGAGTCTGTCCCTGCCCCCTCCCCCACTGCTCTCTGGGATATGTACCCCTGTCCCCCCTCATTTGCACTCAGCAATCTGTCCCCTGTCCCCTCCCCCCAACTGCTCTCTGGGGTCTGTCCCCTGTCCCCTCATGTGTCTTCGAGTCACTTCTTCACAATTACTGTCCCTACCCCAAAGTTTTCATTCGGTCATCGCTCTACGGTATTAAAGCCTCCTGCTCGGGTCAGTTCTTGAGGTCATCACCGTCCTGCATCTGCCCCTGGCATGGGCTCCCCAGTTCTGGGCAAAAGAGCTGTGAGATCAGTTTGCTGGGTTTCAAAATGGCCCCGTGCAGAGTGTCCAAGAGATCGAATTATGTTAAACTTCATAACTTCATCACAGTTTTTTCTCTCTCTCTCAAATTAATTAATTAATTAATTAATTTTTAAAAATTAAAGAAAACGGGGACACCTGAGGGGCTCCATCGGTCAAACCTCTGCCTTCAGCTCAGGTTATGATCCTGGGGTCCTGGGATCGAGTCCCGCATCAGGCTCCCTGCTCAGTGGGGAGCCTGCTTCTCCCTCTGCCTCTCCCCCTGCCTGCGTGCACTCTCGCTCACTCTCTCTCAAATAGATAAATAAATAAAATTAAAAACCAACAGATAAACTTCATCACGTTTGAGGATGTGGCGGGACAGTCTATGCGTACTTTCCAGAGTCTCCAGAACAATGTTCTCACTGTCCTCGATGCCAGTCCAGTTCCTGCCACCTAACCCGGGGGTTCTCCTTCCTGCTCAGTGCAGAGCCAGCCTCATCCCTGTCTCATCCGTGTCTCACCCGTGTGTCACCCGTGTCTCATGCATGTCTCATCCGTGCCTCCACACTACGAGGATGACCGCCCACGGGTCTCTCCCTCTCTATGTCTCTCTCTGTCTCTGTCTCTGTCCATCTCTCTATTGCTCACACACACACACACACACACACACACACACACACACACACACTCCCATGCTCACACACACACGCACAGCTGCATAAGCAGAACAGGACCTCACACCCCATTCCCCCACTCCAGACTCATGCTCCTGGGTCAGGGTCTTCAGCTCTGGATCTGACCCCGGACTGCAGGGCTGCAGGCATCCCCCTGGCATCTCTCCAATGCCACCTCTGATCCAAACACAGAGCCCAGGGACTGAGACAGGGCGAGGGAACAGAGAGGGGACAGGCTTTGGGGAGAAGCGATAAGAAGCCCCATAGTGCAGAATGTCCCCCCAGCCTGTGCTCCTGGGAAACCACAGTTATCAAAGGAACCCCCTGCCTCGGTATTCCAGAAAGCTGCTTTCCTCTGGGCTGAAAGGATGCTGGAGCCCGAAACCCCGGGGCCTCAGACTGTGACGTCACCTGGGCATGGGGTCTGCATAGAGGCAATCAAGTTAGGAGAGGTCATTAGGTTGGACCCTAATCCAATAGGACTGGCTTCCCTATAAAAAGGGGGAATTAAGACAGAGACTCCCATGCACCCAGGGAGAATGTTGTGTGAAGTTTGCAGTGAAGTTGCCACAAGCCAAGCAACTTCCAGAAGCTGGGAGAGATGCCTGGAACCCATCCTTTGAAGGGGACCGAAAGTTGCTACCCCAAAACAGTCCGCTTTGGCTTAAGGATCATTTTGAGCTGGTGGCACATGAGAATGGACAGATACAGGAGGAGTTCTCTGCCTCCCTACCTGTATAAAAGCTGGGCACAGGTTTCCCTTTGTGAAGGTGACATGAACGTCCCCCACCCTGTCCTCTGTCAGGACGAGGCCAGTGAGCCTTATCACTGGAGAGGGGCCACCAGCCCTGAGAAGACACTGCACACACAGACCTTACTAAAATAACCCGTGTCGGCCATTAGTTCACCCACTGATTCCCTAGTCACATCCCCACAATTTATCTGCCCTGAAACCCAAGCCGTCGTCTTTGTTGAAAGGATCCATAAACCCCTGCGTCTAACTACATCTCTGAACACCGCTTCTTGTCTGTGGCGCCCTCTGCATGTCAATATTCATTCAAATTGTGTTCTGTTTTCCTTTTACTCTCTCTCTCATTTTTAGTTTAATTCACAGGCCTCAATGACAGAACCTAAGAGGGTAGTGGAAAACTCCTTCCTCTCCAATACTCCCACAAAACCTTCAGAGAGAGTGAGGCCCTGCGGACTCTGGGATGTGGGACTTCTGGCCCCCAGAACCCTGAGACAATAAAGACATTTCTGATGTTTAAGCCACTGGGTGTGGTCACTTGTTTTCGCAGCCCCGGTGAACTGACGCCAGCTTCCTGTGATGAGCCACTGTCCTCCTGTGACTCACAGAAGACTCACAACGCCTCTGTTTCCTCGGACAATGCTGACAGGCCCTCTGGCTCCCCCCTTTGCCCCATCAATGGCCGGCTCATGGGGATCAAGGTTTTGGTCATTACACAGCACACCTTCTCTCCAGCCGCCCGGCCTCCGGACTTGGGCCGGCCTCCGTCTGAGCCCCCAGATGACCCTCCTGTGGGCCTCTCCTGAGAGCCATCCACGGACAAGGGCAGATGTTCCCTGGCCGGCTGTCGGACACACCGCCTGCTCATCCCACCCAGGTCCTCTGGCCCATGTGCTCCGAATGCTGGAGATGCGTGCACACTGGTGGTGGCCGTGTGCAGCCTCTCTCGCCATTCCTGCACGTGCTGAATGCTCGTTCCCATTTCACATACACCATAGTGAGTTTATACCCAACCTCACCCGTTCAAATATCCACGAACGCATGGCAGCGCTCTGCGTTCTGAGGACCACAGGTGAACGTCGGACGGTCACTCACCGGGCTCACGACTCGGTCTCCACCGTGTCGAGCTGGCACGCTCACATGCATGTAGCGGTTAGAGCTTAATCAGCACCTGCGAACCACCACCCCTAAAAAGCTCGGTGGCCCCCAGCTCTCCGTCCCACCCACCCGCTCGCCCACCCTGGCCGGCACCGTTGGGATGGCTTCGTGTCCCCTGGGTGCGCTGGCCTGTCAGGTCCCCACGGCTGCTGTATGAAATCACCACAAACTGGGGCCCTTGAAGTTCACTCCGGCCCATTGTGGAGCCCAGAAGCATAAAGTGAGGGTGTCAGGAGGGTCGATTCTTCCGGAAGCTCCGTGGGAGCATCCGTCCCAGGCCCCCTCCCAGCTCCTTGGCCCTTTTTTTCTGAATTACTATGATTATGACTACTGACGAGTTGCTTACACAGTAGGTGTTTTAATACACCGTATACTATTTGTAGCAGTAAATAAAAATGTACTTGAGCTCATCTTTTAATACAATGAATGCAACTCCCCTTTTCCCCCATATATACTGAAGAATGACCATGATTTATTGCTAGAGATGGAGAAGATTTGGGGGCACCTGGCTGGCTCAGTCCGTGGAGTGTCCAACCCTTGATCTTGGATACAGGAGTTCAAACTCCAGGTTGGGGGTAGAGATTATTTAAATGAATAAATACATTTTTAAAAAACTTAAAAAAAAGATTCATTAGATACATTCTTAGTTTCCACTTTCAGATATTCGCACCAAGACACCTTGGCTAGATGAGTGTAGATGTTTTGTCACAAAATATCAGGTTTTTTTTCAACGCCTTTTTAATGACATGTCCAAGTATTACACAAAAGGTGTGGTGAATCTATCAGCAGACAGGTTGAAATGCTTCCCTTTCCATCGTGTGGAAAGCAAACAATGGCAAACGCTCAAAAGGATTTGTCATCCACTCGTGACATCGGTTCCCTCTCAGGGTCTGTCAGGGTCTGGGAAGCTTGCCAACGGCTTGACCAGCGTTTAGCAATTGAGCAATTGTTGATTTTGCCAGCTACTCTTGGACTTAGAAATTATTTTTTTCTTTCTTTTTTTAGATTTTATTTTTCAGTAATCTTTTTTTTTTAAAGATTTTATTTCTTTGACAGAGAGAGAGACAGTCAGCGAGAGAGGGAACATGAGCAAGGGGAGTGGGAGAGGAAGAAGCAGGCTCCCAGCAGAGGAGCCTGATGTGGGGCTCGATCCCATAACACCAGGATCACGCCCTGAGCCGAAGGCAGACGCTTAACAACTCTGCCACCCAGGCGCCCCATATTTTTCAGTAATCTCTATACCGAACGCGGGGCTCAAACTCACAACCCGAGATCAAGGGGTCATATTCTCCACCAGCCAAGCCAGCCGGTCGCCCCTAGAAATTGTTGTGTATCCTGATGTGCTCAAAAGCTTCAGGAAAGTTGGGGTCCGGTCCATCTTATTCCACGTTGGCAAAATGGATCGAAATGATTCTCCGAACATGCAGCGATGTGTGAGTACGCGAAACCCTGAGTTGTCCCTAACAGCTTCGTGAGGGCGTAATTCCCATGCAATCCAACCCACACTGAAACCGTAGCATTTGGTGAGTTTTGAAATGCGTACGCACCCTGAAACTCTTCCCGTGATCAAGATAAGGACGTACCTTTCACCCCCAGGCGTCCCTCCTGCCCCCGCCCTCTCTCGTCTGCAGACAACCCCAGATCTGTTTTCTGCCCTCACACGTTCCTGCGTGTCCTGTAAACGCATATGCCTGCGTGGGAGGGTCTCAAACTTGGGTTTTCAGTTTTAGGGTAAGTCGGTAAGAAGACATAAAGGTCAGTGATGATACTTTAATTCAACAGGGGATGGGGCGGGGACAGAGTCGACCACCAGATATAATATACTGTATTTGCAGAAAAAATATGCAGACAGACACCGTATTTGTAGAAAAAGCATGAGCGCGTATAGAATTCTACGAGGACGAGTTACGCCCGGATTGCCCTTCTAGGGCAGGAGTAAATCCAGGAAACTCTGCTCAAACAAAGCCCGTCTGTGGGAAAGGAGTCAGGGCAAACTCCCCACGAGGTCGGCACAAGCTACTGCCCCGGGAGTGACCGTTGACAGCCCAGCCCTCCGGACTTTCTGGAAGGAGGCTCCTTCCTTCCAGCCACGTGAAGATGCGTGGTGGGCAAAGCCGAAAGCAGTTGCGTGTGTTTAAGGCCATGAGACTCCCTACTTCTCAGAGACACTGGCTGTCCATGCGCTGCCCTCACTGGCGCTCGCTCAGACACAGTGATTCTTGGCGTTGTTGGAGGACAGACAACTGTCCCGGGTTCCACATAGAGCCGATTTCATGACGCTGTCCTTGGAGAGAGGACGTGTGAGTCCCAGTTTGCAGACCTTTGACCCCGCTGCGTTCTCCCAGGTGCACGTGGAATTGTAGATTTCTGGGCAACACAAAAGTTTGGTGTTCCGTGGGTGTCTCGTGGTGGTGCCTTGAGCTGCCAGGCATCCCGTGGGGAGGGACACTGGGCTGTGCCCTGCTCACCTTTCCTGGGGAAGACCAGCAAAGAATCCCGAGCAAACAATCTCACGGTGATATACTTATAAACACAAATGGTTTCCGAGAGGCTGTAAGATGCGCTTAATTTTGCAGGGATAGAACCACAATGTGATTCTAGGAAAGGGTGTTCTGGTTTTTACTCAACATTTTACCGAGAATTTCTCAGTGTTTTGGAAAAACATATCTTCAGTGGCAGAGTGGCTGTTTTTGAATTGCCAATACGTGCACCAGGATTGCTGTAACCATGGTGATGCAGATTTTATACAGATACGCCTCGTTTAAAAATATTAAATATAAAGGTTGAATCCAGTTAAATATTATCTCTTTTCTTAACTTTAAGCATCGGATTATTTTTACATCTTTAGTGTAGTTGAAGCCAAGCCCTGACATACTAAATTACATGTTGTTTTATTAAAATGTATTTATCTTTCCTCCCCCTTTATAGTGCAATTATAGCTACATAATAGATACATATATTTAGTTTTATCTGAGTTATGTGTGCAGAGACACTGTGTTACCTCTGCCTTTGATTTCAGAAAGTGGGGGGCGTGTCACAAAATATTTGATAGAAAGGGGGTGAGACTCTGTTGACAGACCCACCATGAGACAGTGCTTCACGCCCACTGTGTCAAAAACACAGACAATAAACCAGGGAGACATTGGAGTCTTCAAACAGGGCTGACATGTGCCACAATGTGGACGGACCGTTGAAAACGGGATGCCCAGTGAGAGAAGATTGACGAGTACACTATATGTCCATGCCTCCCTTTACACGAAATGTCCAGATCAGGAAATCTAGAGGGACTGAGGAGGTTAGCGGTTGCCCGGGGCTGGGGAAGGAGGTTTGGGGTTTCCTTCCGGGGCAACGAAAATGTTCTAAGATGGGCTGGGGTGATGGTCGTCCAACGTTATGACTACACCCACAACCACTGAATTGTACACTGGATGACTTGCACGGTATGGGACTGCATCTCAATCAAGATGTTTGAAAGAACAGAATCTGTGGGTTGAGAGCCAGGGTCTGAGGTGATCCTAGTAATTCTAGCTCTGCACCAGAATTTGGTGTGGCTGCCATCTTGGCCTGTAGGTTGTGCAGACATTCTGCTGGGACCTCCACAGGAAGGATTTCCACGGAAGAATTCAGACTCACAGGAGGAATTGTTCACTATGTATGTCATGCCTGGAGCTGCAGCAGCCATTTGGAGACCACGAGGAGACTATGCCCACTGGCTGCAGAAGGAAGAAAAAAAAATGGAAGCAAAGACCCTGAGCCTTCAATCCTGTTATCAAGAGGCCATATTAACAGCTTGACCTTCACACCTATGTCTGTACAGACAGCCACGAGAGTCCCATCTCCTGTCACTGGCCACCCAAAAGGAAGCCCCATGTTACCTGAGATTTCTATGCCTGAAAAAGGAGATTTGGAGGTGAGCCCCACAGCAGCTGCCCCTTGACAACTCAAGTGTTCGTTATTGGAGTGCGGGTGCTGGAGGACCTCACCGGACCACAGCACCTGCCTCCTGGCCTCGTGTCCTCCCAGCAGCCTGGCAGCATCTGCTAGCTAATGAGTCCTTACACACGGACTTGCTGTGACCCGTCCTGGGGTGGGCGGGCCTGAGAAGATCATCCTGGAAGAGGACTTCTTTTTTTTTTTATTTTTTAAATATTTTATTTATTTATTCGACAGCGATAGAGACAGCCAGCGAGAGAGGGAACACAAGCAGGGGGAGTGGGAGAGGAAGAAGCAGGCTCCCAGCGGAGGATCCTGATGTGGGGCTCGATCCCATAACGCCGGGATCACGCCCTGAGCCGAAGGCAGACGCTTAACCGCTGTGCCACCCAGGCGCCCCTGGAAGAGGACTTCTGACCCGAATGTAGGAGATGAGCTGGTGTTTGCTATCCCAGAGTGTGGGTGTGCATGCCCGTGTCTGAAAATGTGTGCTGTACCTGGGCGTACGTAGGCGAGTGTACTGTGGACGTGTGTGCACGGGAGGCGAGGTGAGCGCTCGCGTTTGTGTCCGATGAAAGCGCGTGCACGAGCATGTGTGTATGTGCGCGTTTACGTGCGTGCGTGTCCACGTGTAGACGCGTGCGCCGTGTGCCTGCGTGGGTATGCACATGTGTCTTCGTCTGGGGGTGCGCGTGCGTGTCTGTCTCTGTGTGCACTCTTGTGCCTACGCGCATCTGAGCACGGATGTGTGCGTGCGTGCGCACTTGCGGGGCTGAGATGCGTCAAGGAAAAGCGCGGCAGGTGCAAAACCACTCAGGCGGCCAGAAAGAACCAACAAGACTTGCAGCTCCTCTGGTAGTCGTTCCTTAGCTACGCCTCCATACCCTGCTTTCCG
Organism: Ursus arctos; assembly: GCF_023065955.2. Lineage (NCBI taxonomy): Eukaryota > Metazoa > Chordata > Mammalia > Carnivora > Ursidae > Ursus > Ursus arctos. Next base: position 34,884 of record NC_079873.1, on the reverse strand, counting down.
GGATCAGTCCCCGGACCCCCCTCCCCTCGCCTCAGCTCGCCTCTCCCCCAGCCCCGCCCTGACCCTGGCCTCGCCTCTCCGCTCAGTCCCCGCCCCCAGGAGAGCCGCCTTAACGCCCCGCCCCTGGGCCCCTCCCAGGTCTCCCCCACCCCCGCCCCCGTCTCCAGGTGTGGTCATCCTTACAGCCCTCAGGAATCAAACAGCAGTGAGCGGTTCCCCACCCTGATCTGAAACTCCTCCCAACTGGTGGAGAGGCTCTCTGTGTCTACACTGTTGGCCCAAACCACGTGGCTCATGCCGAACGCCTGCTTTCCTTCTGGGTGCCTGGATTTCGGGGGGTGCCAGGCAGCGTGCCCACCTGACCGTCCCCCAGCCCAGGCACGGAGTCTCCAAGGGGCTTCCCCGGAGGACCACGCCGCGTGTTTTCACCCGTTCTTGCTGGCAGAAGAGCATGGTCTTTGAGACCTTCGGAAATTCCCTAGGGAGCCTAAGGAATCCGTACCTGATTCCTCCTGACCGCCCCCCAACCTTGGAATGCGGCCGTGCATATCCCTAGTGCGCACTGAGACCCTTGCACAGCCCTACTCCCGGTCCTGGGAGCCGCCTAGCAAGTCCCCGGAGCTGGGGGTGGTCTCGGGGACCCCACATACCTGCCCTCACCCTCGCCGCATGGAGGAACCCCTTCCCCTTGCCATTCTGGGAGCATTTCCAGTGTTTGGAGGCCTGGGCCCCCCTCTCGATGTCTCTCCACTCCCCTGTAAGAACATCCGGAACTATCCAGAACTGCTGTGCCTGCCTGGCTGGAATCTTTTCCTTGTCTATATTCTCGGGAAAGAATCCAGACCTGTCTGCTGAAGGAGCTGGGCCCTCAGCAGGACCAACATGAGGCCCACGGGCTTTGAACAGCCGGCCTTGGAGCACACTTCGCAAACGTGGAATCTTCCAGAACGGCAATCACGTTCAGAAACGTGTCCTTGACAGGTGCCACATGCCGGGCCACTAAATGTCCCCAAGGGTGGCTGAGGCCTCCTAGAGGAACAGGCTGGGCCACAGCTCTCCCCTCCACTGCTGGTGGCTAGAGCCCAGGAGGTAAACTGGGGAGAAAACGCGGCGTTTGGAAGCAGCAGAACCTGCCAGAATGGGCCCCCTGACCCACATGTCCATGTACGGAAGCTTCGTCGTCTTCTCTCCCCACACAGGATGCTGCCTCGTGCTGCGTGTCTCCCTGACCGCAGCCCCAGTCTCGAGGGACACCGTGGCCTGAGAAGGATGAGTGTAGTAGAGACTGGTCTGGTCCTCCTGGCTCCCAGGAGCACTGGGGGTGCTGGGCCCTGAGATCCTGAGGCTTCCAGGTGTGGGGTAAGTCGTCCCACAGGCCACCAAATACTGCCACTGCTCCCTGGAGTTTCACCCACTGCGTGGTCCAGCACACAGACGTTGGAGTCCAGCCCCGGCCTCTGCGGGAAACCGTGGGCTGCATACCCCAAGGTGAGGTCTGCAGGGCTGTGGTTCCTGAAACGTGCTCAACACCCCTTCCCTCCCTGTCCTCAGCAAGTGACACTCAGCAGTGCATGCAAACAGCACCCCCCACACACACTGGGAGAAGGAAGTAACACACCAGACGGCGCACAGCGGAGTCTTGCAGCAGTCGGACCTGCGGGCTGGCCGGCCTAGCCACCTGCCCCTCTGTACTGCTCCCCAACCTCTTCCGACCTGTCACAGAATGACTCTTAGCGTTCACTTTGCAAAAACCTTCCCTTCCGTGGGTTGCATTCTCCAACCCTGTTATTGGGGTCCCGCTGACCAGGTTCTATCTCCCATCTCCGGACGCTTCTGTGGGGCACGCTGCTGGTCCCGCTCCCAGCTCAGAGGCCAGAAGGCTGCACTGGGCCCCAGCAAAGCCCACAGCCGTTCCTGAAGGAGTCTATCATTTCCATGGAGGACGGGGCTTTCCCCGGCGTGGTCTTCCTCCACCAGCATGCACACAGCCTTCGTGTGCATACGGGAGGGGCCTCCCCTGCCTGCTGTGCCCGTGTCTGCACCCACCACCCTGCCTCCCCTACTGCTTCTATCTGGTGAGAACAGGGTCTCCTTGAAGCTCCCTCTGACTCACCAGCTGGCTGAAATGGTTTAGAAAACAAAGCAGAGTAGCAGCCCCATGTGCGTCGTGACCCCTCCCTGATGCCCCACACCTGTTCCTGACGGGCAGCAGCAAGGCCCACGTTCTTCACCCATGAGCCCCTCGTGGGTGTGAATAGGCCCACACGAGCAGCCTCCCTTGGCCACAGCCCGCCTTTCCAGGAATGGGGCCCAGGTGTTCCTGGAACAGGGCTCTGTATAAATAGTCCTCAAAGCAAGCCCACCTGTAGGCGTACCGCAGGCTGAAGCTACCTGTTCTTGTCAGTATGGCTGCCGGGCTGGGCTGGCGGGAGAGAGCGGGGGGCCACAGCCGTGCAAGCCGCCCGGTCTGAGTGGCCTTTGCCGGAACCTTCCACCGAATCCTGGGTTGTCAACCTGCCAAGGAAGAGGATGGAGGTCCCGCACCCACGGGAGAAATTCGCCCCACGGAGACGTGAGGAAGCAGGAAAAGAAGGCCCTGGGGTGAGGAATGGAGGGCCCGACTTGGGTAAGTCGAAAGCTTCTCGAAAACCACCCCCTGGGGCTGAAGTGCCCACTTAGGCCTTGTTGTCCTTACTGCTTTGGTTTCGCTCGAGACACGCCCTCTGTCTCCGGCTCCTGCCCACAGTCTGTGTGGTCTGACTGTGGGGGGGCTCCAGCAGGGGCAGACGCCTCTGGGCTCAGCTAGCAGTCAGCCCCTCGGGGGGCCCAGCGGCTTTCTACGGGGACAGAGACGCTCCCTGCCTGGGTGCCTGCTGGCCTCAGGGGAGGGAGCCCCCTCCCTGCCTTTGTCCTATAAGCTTCTGAATTCTGCTTCTAGCACGGCAGACGTCCCAGCTGGCTTTCCGTCAAACTACTGGGCCCTTGATGACCGCTCTGCATGCTGACACCGAAGGCCTTCCGCCGGGACCCGGTGCCCCCACCCCGACACGTACAGGGTGCAGGAACCTCGGGAGGTCGGCGTGCAGCCTGCACCCTTAGGGACGGGCTCCGGACTTGACCCTTGAGCAGTGTGGTGCGCGGCCCCTGCTCTGGGATTTCTGGTGGCCCGCTGCTGACTGGGAGGGTTCTGTAATCCCCAGGCCTTGAACGAGACCCTGGCTCCCAGGAGCCTACAGAACGGGGTCCGGGCAAGTTTCCTGAAGCTCGCGTAACAGGTTTGCACAAGCTGGGGGTTTAAAACGGCAGAAACGTATGCCCTCTCGGTTCTGGGGCCTGAAGTCTGAGATCTGGGCTTGGGGTGGGGCCGCAGAGAGGTCCAGGCTGGGCCGAGCTGCGGCTGCTGGTTCCTGAATGCGGGTGGGGGTTCCCTCCTGCCTCTGCAGCGTCTGGTGGTTGCTGGCACGCCTTGCCTTGTACGTGCCTTACTCTGGCCCTGCATTGTCTCTGTCTCCTCCCCTTTCCCCTTCTTACTAAGCAAACCTGTCACTAGATTAGGGCCCACCGTGCTTCACTGGACCTCAACCTGGTCATGTCTGCAAGGAACCTGATGAAAATGAGGGCGTGTTCGTAAGCTAGGGGTTAGGATGCGGACCTTCTCGTTGGGGGAACACATTCAACCCCGCACAGGACCTGTGAAGTCCTTGGTGTGCGTGTGCAAAGGCATGGTGCAGAATTCAGTCTCAGGCTGTTTGGACACCGTGCTCTCCGGCTCTACGTTGCACCTTCTCCCTGTGATCTTCGGGGAAGTTCTGGTCAGTAACTAAGTTCACAGTCCGTCCTGAAGGCAGTGAACTTCCCGTGAGGTCACTTCCCAGCCTCGCCGAGACCCTCTGTGGCTTGAGGTCGTGAGTGGCAGAATCCCGGTCGGATGTGCCTTTCCTCATTTGGGGGGTGGGCTGTGGGTGGTCCATCTGGTTCAAGGTGTCCCATGCTGCCACATGGGAGGGATGACCGTATTTTTAATACTCTACTCGTAGCGTGCCTGTGGGAGCGATGTGCGGGGAGAGAGCCGTCCCAGGCCATGAACCTTAGAAGTTCTAGAGCCAAGAGTGGCCTCAGAAAGCGTCGAGTGGAGCAGTATTGAGCCTTTCTCCATTGAGGACCTCTGTGCTATTCTTTTTCTCCCACTGGGGACCCTGTATTTGGAAGTATTGTGACTACCCAACTGAACTCATTAAAGCTTTTACATTAACGTTTCCAGGGGCACCTGGGGCTCTGTCGGTGAAGCGTCTGACTTCAGCTCAGGCCATAGTCTCAGGGTCCTGGCATCAAGCCCTATATGGGGGGGTCCATGCTCAACGGGGAGTCTGCTTGTCCCTCTCTCTCTGCTCATGCTCGTGCTCTCAAAAATCTTAATAAATATTGAAAATTTATTTTTTAATTTTAATAAAGTATAATGATAACCTGGCCTTTAAACTATTTTCGGGGCACCCAACTGGCTGTCAGCAGAGCATGGAACTCTCCATCTCAGGTGGTGAGTTTGAGCCCCACGTTGGGTGCAGAGTTTACTTAAACCACTTGTAAACACACAAAGTGTAAAAATCTCATTTTTTAAAAAAGATTTTATTTATTCGACAGAGAGCCAGCGAGAGAAGGAACACAAGCAGGGGGAGTGGGAGAGGAAGAAACAGGCTCATAGCGGAGGAGCCTGATGTGGGGCTCGATCCCCTAACGCCGGGATCACGCCCTGAGCCGAAGGCAGATGCTTAACTGCTGTGCCACCCAGGCGCCCCTCATTTTTAATTGTAGCAAAAAAAAAAAAAAAAAAAAAAAACAAAATTTACCCTCAACAATTAAGCATACAGTTCCGTCCTAACTGTATTCCATTTTGTGTAAGGGATCTCTAGAACTTCTTCACATTGCAACGCTAAAACTCTGCCCATCGAACGACCCCAATCCCCTCTTCCCAACCCCTGGCATTTCCTTTTCATGAGTTTGACTCCCCTAGATAAGTGGAATCATATGGTGCTTGTCTGTTTGTGATTCCCTGTAACTGGAATCATATGGTGTTTGCCCTTTTATGACTCATCCTATCCTTAAGGGTCGTCCATGTTATAACAGGATTTCTCTCTTTTCAAGACTGAATAATATTTCATTGCATGTAGCATAACAAGTGTACTTATCCACTCATCTATCCAGGGACACGTGGGCTAGTCCCGCCTCTTGGACACTGTGAATAATGTTGCAGTGAACGTGGGCGTTCACATCACTCTTTGAGATCCTGAGTGCTTTTTTTTTTTTTTTTTAAAGATTTTTAAGTTTGTTTTTGAGACGGGAAGAGAGGTGGGGACGGGCAGAGGGCGAGGGCGAGAGAATCTCAAGCAGGGTCCACACCCAGCACAGAGCCCGATGCGGGGCTCCTACATCCAACGGGGGTTCACACTCCCAAGCCCGAGATCGAGGGTTGCACGGTGCCCCCAGTGAACCAGCCGGCTGCTCCGGAGATCCTACTTTCAGTTCTTTTGGATACGTGCTCAGAAGTACGATGGCTGGGTCAGATGGTAGTTCTATTTGTAGCGTTTTGAGAACCCCCCCTGCTGTTTTCCAGAGTGGCTGCGCCAGTTTGCATTCCCGCCAGCCAGCACGAGGCTTTCAGGCTCTCTACACGCTCACCAGTGCTGGTGGTTTCCTCTTTTCTGAGAGCGGGCGTGCTAATGGGTGTGAGGCGGTACTTCATTGTGCTTCCGACGTGCGTTTCCGTAACAATTAGAGACGCGGAGCACCGTTTCATACGTCCGTTGGCCATCTGCGTGTCTCCTTGGAGAAATGTCTGTTCAGGTCTACCTATGAAGTAAGTCGCTTGTGTTCGTGGTTGGGTTGTAGGAGTTCTCTGTATATTCTGAATATCAACCCTCATCAGAAAGAGGATTGGCAATTATTTTCTCCTATAGGTCTCCTCCTCACTCTACGGATTCCTTTCTGAAGAAGCTTTTAAGTGTGTAGTCCCACTTGTGTGTTTTTGCTTGCGCTTATGTGCCCTTGTAATAACCAGAGATGAAGAGCAGATGTTATGGCCCCAAGTCCATCAGATTCATCCCAAGGCAGATGCACAGACCTAATAGCAAAGAAGGTCTTCATATCAAGCATAAACATGGACTTTTCCTGAGAATTTTCGTTAATCTTTGTTTTGACTTGACAGACTTTCAAAAAGCCAATATTACGGTACAAGGAATTTCTGTATATCATCCGTTCGCAATGGTCAAATGTTAACATTTTATATTAGCTTTATCCTGGATCAGAGCAAAGAGAAGGAGAGAACACTCTTTTTGTGGGAATTAGTTTCCTATGCCTGCAATAACAAAGTAAGCTGGATGGCTTATAACTACAGAATTCCGTCCTCTTCTAGCTCTGGAGACCAGCAGTCGGATATCCCGGCGGGGCAGGGAGGCTGAGACCCAGGCAGGGCAGGATCCCTGAGACCCACTAAGGAAACTTGTCATTGGATTTCAGGCCATGCTCATCCAGGATGGTGTCAGCTCAAAATCCTTCATTTGCAGTATCTGCAAAAAACCCTTTCCCAAATAAGATCACTTTCACATGTTCTGGGGGACACATCTTTTGGAGGCCACCATTCAACCCATTCTTTGTGTATAAGGTAACTCTTTCATCCTAGGAGATGAGTAAGGTCTTCTATGGACTGGTGCTGACAGCAATATGGCGGGCGTGTGGGTACGGGGACACTCAAAGCATCTGTGATGGAAGGGACCCAAGGCCTGGCTCTACCAGAAAGGGGGCTCATCTGCCATGAGAACAGCTACACGGTCCTTCCCGTGGTTGCCAAGTGCAGCATGAGTCACCCCGGAAAGCTGGTTCTTGTGGAATTTTATGGTTGACCTCATGGAACCAGTAATTGCAGGGTTAGAGCCATCGATGTGCTGGTGCATAATGACAGCCGTGTCCCTTCCGGCTCTGCGAGGCTGAAACAGGAATGCTGCACACAGGGAAGGTTTGGGCAATTCAGAAAGTTGGTTGCCAAGGGAACCGAGCAGGGTTGTCAAGGAAACTTGTGCTCCTCAGCAGGCAGAAGGCAGAGGTGGGCGGAACCTGAACTCCAGGAGATCCTTTCACAGGGGCCCCTGCTTTGCAGCCCATTTACCTGAGTGACGCGCGGCAAAGTGCCACCAGCGTGGGCTCTGGCTTGGGAGGAGTCTTACGAAGCCCTATGTCACAGTCGTGGAGGGGTTGGCAAAGCACCTTTGGTTTTAGGGCAGCAGTCTGTTACTGCCACGTGGCTGGACCGTCCCCACACACAAGGGCTGAAAGATTCAGGCCCCGTGTCGGTCACGTGAGTCCAAGGCCGGTGGGTCCCTGGGGCCCGGGCTCTGTCCATCTGGTTTCTCCTTCCTCCTCCTGGGTGGAGGGTCCCTGCCAGCAGGGGTTGGGGCTGCAGGAGCCAGACCCCTTCTCCATCCCGCTACGTCCCCTTGGTAACACCTCGAACCGTGGCACCCACACTGCCAGGTGAGGACACGCTGGGCAGTGCGGTGTAGACATGAGCAGGAAAAAGGACTGGAAACGGGGCCTGGCAGGGAGGCTCTGACACGGTGGGGTCTCCAGGGGCTCGTGCACAGTCTCTGGGTCCCTACGCTGAGTGAATTTACACATTCATATGCCTCTCTGACATCTCTGTGTTCTGGAAACTGCAGAAGGGGCCTCGCATGGCTCGCTCAGCTATGGAGACAGCCACAGCAGAGTTCCGTGGGTTCGGTGTGGAGGTGTGCACACACACAAAATCAGCAAGAATCACCCCGTGCTGCGGGAATGTGGAGGGGTGCGTTGAACGTGAACTCAGCGGTGGTATGCCCCAAATCTCTTCTATTCTTTCTTTTAAGCCTACCTGTGTGTTAGCAGCTTTTGTGCATTCCTGAACAGCTCCACTGATAAAATTACTGTGGGGCTGGGCTTGGCAGACGCAGACCTGGCAAGTTCTGTCGTGCACACTCCTCGTGTCTGCGTCCCCGATGAGTGCAGTCACCACTCCGTGCACACTCAGAGTGCTTGTAACCGTTTGCCACTGTGGGACGTGTGCTCGGGTGAATATGGCTGTCATGGGAGCCGTTTCGGTGATTGGGAGCAAGGCTGCTGATGGGTTTGTCGTCGTGCTGACTCCTGCCTCTGCGTCCCCAAGAACCTGTGAGTAGAAAAGCCATGCTCACATCCAGCCAGCGTCATTGGAAAGTACAGACCAGCAAATCTGTAGCCACGGACGCTGGGAAGGGAAGGGCCGATGCTGTGTCTGCCACGAACCGGTACACTTCACGTTCCAAACGGCTGGTGAGTGTCGGTAAGCTGGAGATGGGCCTGCTCTGTGGTGTGAGGGCCTGGTGATGCCCTCCATGCCACCTGGAAACATTAGGGCCTCACCCCTGTGTTCTCCAGGTGCCATGAAGGCCAGGGGTCACAGGACAGGAGCCACAAACTTTTTTTTTTTTTTTTTGGTCGGGGAGGCCAAAAGGTGGCCCCAGGGGCCACTTCAGGGTCTGGGTCCTCCCCCTCCAAAGGGAGGTTCCTATTCAGGGGCCAGGTTCCAAGAGACTGGTCAGAGAGGCTAGTGGGAAGGGCAGCCAGGCCTCAGACCCCACCAAGGTGAGGGCACCATGGTTTCTGGGCAGCACGGTCCAACAGGGCAGAGAACTTGGTGTAGCTTGCACATGATGCTTTTCCCTATTCTTTGTTGTTGAACGGGTCCGGAAGCCAGCACCCCAACCCAGAGGCACTGCCTGCCTTGGAGAACCAGACTTTCCCTGCTTGAGGGCTGAAACCCATTCTCCTTCACCTGCAGAGGGTGGAGGGGGTTTGAGACTCTGCATGGAGATGTGGTTGGGACTCTGGCTTGGCCACATCTCAGTCTGTGATCCAGGGTATCCATGTCACCTCTTGGGGCCTCTGTTGCTACACTGTGAACAAAGTGTGTATAAGAATGTCCCGGTCCGAGGATTGCAGTGATGTGCCAGTGTGACCATTGACGTGGGGGGCCTGCTACAGAGAAGGCGCTCACAGCATCGAGTGCCTGCTGCATGCAGACCATGAGGGAAGGGAGCCAGAGGCCTGCTCCCCTCAATGGTCCTGTCCCAGGGCTCCACATAACTTGTGAACAAGGGAAACAGGCAGTGGGTTCTGTTGGGTCTAAGACCTGAGTTTTCATGGCATGCTTCCGCTGCTGGGTGGCTTAGACAATAGGTAGTCACTTCTCAGGGTCCTGGAGGATGGACGTGTGAGATCCAGGTGGGACCAAACCTGGGAGTCTGAGATCCAGGCGGGGCCGAGGCTGGTTTCTCCGGAGTCCTCTCTCCCTGGTGTGTAGACCCCGTGTTCTCCCTGTGTCCTCACATAGTCATCCCTCTGTCTGTGTCCTCATCCCCTCTTCTTATAAGGACCCCAGTACTATCAGGTAAGGACCCACCTTAATCTCATTTCACCTTAACCACCTCTTTTAAGACCCCATCTCCAAACACAGTCCCGTTCTGAGGTCCTGGGGCTGAGGACTTGAACATACAGATTTTTGGGGAGCATGGTGTAGCCCACAACATCCTGGTTAGGAAGTAACATGAGCCTTGGTCCCTCCTCCCCCCCACCCCCAGCCCCAGGGGGGTGAGGCAATTGCCAAGGGAAACAGCACACATGCACTGTTTGTATATCAGCTGGGAACCAGTCTTTGAGCTCTTTGATGAAGCACCAAAGGAGCCAGCCCCCTCCTGGGGTATCAGGCTGTGTCATCTGACCCCTGTAGTGCCCATGTGACCACAACAGAAGTGCTCATTGTCAGGAAAGGCAGGAGCTGACAGCCTCGGGGAGGGTGTCTGGAGCTCTCAGCAGCAGGTGTCTCTCCCAAAAGACACTTCAAGTACAGGGAAACCTCTGGGTGGAATCACACGTGGACAGGTGTCACGGTCTCTTCTGTGCTTGGAAAGATCCCCTTGGGGTTGGATGTGAGAGGCGCCGTGTGGCCGGGAGCCTTCTCTGGGCTCTGAGACTGGGGCGTGGGGCCAGACTGTGCCATACGTGCAAATTAGTGTGGGGACCGGCGATAGCCTTCGGCCGTGTAGATGTGACAGATGTTACTGGGGCACAAGGAAAGTGGGGAGACCTGGATGGTCCCAAGTATTGGGGCTCAGCAGCTAGGGTATGCAGAGCAAAGCAGAGATCAGTCCTTGGAGCCTGTGTTCGCTCTGAAGTCGAGATCATGATTCTGTGTTTGGATGGAGGCATCTGGGGAGAGGAGAAAGGTCCTATTGGGGTCACCGGGCGATGAAGAAGTTCTGGTCGGGCAGGACGGTTATACGCGGACCCTTGCTGGTGGTTGTTGCTCTGAAAGATACAGCTCAGACCCACAGACAGGAACAGCACCAGTCTCCACGGCTTTGTAATTGTTCCAGAAGCACCAGGTTCCTGAGCATAGCCCCCCTGTCATCTAGGCAGGGTGTGTGGGCACTCTGTTGTGCCGGGCTGCAGCAGAGCTGCATTCTTCATCACGGAGGGATTAGGGGCAGCAGGACCTCTGCCTGTGAATGGTGCAATCCCCACACAGGCTGAATGTCTGTTCCGTGGACTCCATGGTTACGGCTTTGGACCTGGTAACTGCTTGCTTCCCAGAAAGAAGGGCCTCTGCTCACTGCAGCCAACAGGCAGAGCTCAGGGGCCGTGGGCTTTACCTCCCCAGCAGAACCCAGCCTCTTGTCCGCCCTCCGCAAGGCCAGCCCTTTGCACACAGCCTGCTTCGGAGTCCCCCAGTGTAACCAGCACATGTGCACAACTTTCCCCGCAAGGGTTGGGGAGAACTCTAGCCTGCAGGGACAGGATTTCTGGGACTCAGTGTCCCACTCTTCCTCCCTCTGCTAGGACACCTGTGGGACAGAAGAATTAGGGCTGCTTTTGGGGTACTATGTGGAGGCCCTTAGGGTAAACACTTCAGAAAATTCGCTTTTCTGGAAAGATGGCACAAATTTTCTGACTCTCAGGGATGTGGGGGGACCCGCTGTGAGTGCGTGATGCTAAGAGGGGATGGCGGCGTCAGCCTGCACATAGGTGGGCTTTCCAGCACAGGCTCCGAGTCTGCAGGAGTGCGCCTCCCCTGCAGGAGTCTGGGAGCACGGAGTCTGCAGGAGAGCACTTCCCCTGCAGGTGTCCGGGAGCTGGGAGCACTGAGTGGGAGGAGGGGCGCGCCTCCCCTGCAGGTGTGCAGCAGCGGGGAGCTCACAGTCTGCAGGAGCCTGTCCCCCTGCAGGTGTCCGGGAGCGGGGAGCACCGAGTGGGAGGAGGGGCACACCTCCCCTGCAGGTGTCTGGGAGCGGGGAGCACCCAGTGGGAGGAGGAGTGCGCCTCCCCTACAGGGGTCTGGGAGCTGGGAGCATGGAGTCTGCAGGAGAGCACTTCCCCTGCAGGTGTCCGGGAGCAGGGAGCATCAAGTGGGAGGAGGAGCGCGCCACCCCGGCAGGTGTCCGGGAGCGGGGAGCACGCAGTCTGCAGGAGCCCGTCCCTCTGCAGCTCTCCGGGAGTGCGGAGCTCCGAGAGGGAGCAGGACTGTCCCGGAGCAGCTGCAGCACGGCCCTGAGCCCAGGCCTCCCAGTCACGTCTCTTCCATCACTTCTCTCCGTGCGCCTCCTTCCAGGGTGGCGTCTCCAGGACGCATACACCCTCCGGTCGCTGGCTGCACATTCCGCAGTCTTCCATCACCAGCTTCCGCACCCGTCGTCCGTCTCCACCTGCTCCCGTCCATCCGTTAGTCTCCCTCACTGCAGGTCGTCCCCCTTCAAATAACCCGATCTCGTCTCTCCACCCCTCGGCGCCCTCCGTCAGCCCTTTGTCCGGGCTCGGCACTATTCGCCAGCCCCTCAGTACTGTCCGGCCCTGCTCGACACTCTCCGTCCGGCCTCGGCCCTTCGGGGGCTATAACCACCATTCGTCAGGATTCGGTGCCGTCCGTCTTTTGTCGGCGCTTTGTGTAGGCTCGGCCCCTCGGCCCTTCGGCCCTTCGGGCGGGTTCGGCTGGGTTCGGCGCTGTCAGCCCCTCTGTGCCATCCGTCACCGCTCGGCATTCTCCGTCCGGCCTCGGCCCCTCGGAGTGCGATAACCACCATTCGTCAGGATTCGGCGCTATCCGTCTTCCTTCAGCAGTTTGTGTAGGCTCGGCCCTTCATCCACATTCGGCGCCGTCCGTCAGCCCCTCGGTGCCATTCGTCACCACTCGGGACTCTCCGTCCGGACTCGGCCCCTCGGTTCCCTTCCTCCAGGCTCGGCGCCCTCCGTCACCGCTCGGCATTCTCTGTCCAGGCTCGGTCCCTCGGAGCGCTATGCGTTCGTCAGGACTCATTGCCGTCCGTCTTGTGTCCGCACTTGTGTAGGCTCGGCCCCTTGGCCCTTCGGCCAGGTTAGGCTGGGTTCGGTGCTGTCCGTTAGCCTCGCCGTGCCATCCGTCACCGCTCGGCTCCTTCCGTCAGCACTTCAAGTGGGCTCGGCCCTTCGGCCAGGCTCGGTGCTGTCCGTCAGCCCAGCAAGGCCGTCCAGCCGTCACCGCTCGGCTCCTTCCGTCAGCACTTCGGGTGGGCTCGGCCCTTCGGTGTCACGTACCCTTCCTCTCCATCACCGCACTGTGCTGCGGACGCTCCTCTCTCTGAGGGTCCGTGTCCACTGGTTCGCACGGAGCCCCGCGCATGCGTGGTGCGCGGCCAGCTCGCCCACCCGCTCGCCCCCTGCGCACGCACTCAGTGGGGCGCGCCCCTCGGGCAGATGTGCGTTCTGGTTCCCTGGCTTCTTGTCCCCGCCCGGAGCACTGCCCCAGAAGCAAGGCCTGGCCAGGTTTGCCAAGTCAAAGGGAGCAGCGTGTTCCCCGTCGCTTCCCAACCTAGGGCACACTTGCAGAGGCCGTCCCCACTCCACCCTTGCCCCTCCACTTCATGCACAATGGCTCCGGTTCTTTCTTTTTATCCACCTGTACTCCTGCTGGAGCTCCTGTGAGATGTCAGGTGTGCAGCTGATCTGTGCTTGTGCACCTGTGTTCCTGCTGGAGCTCGTGTGAGATGTCAGGTGTGCAGGTAATCTCTGCTTGTGCACCTGTGTTCCTGCTGGAGCTCATGTGAGATGTCAGGTGTGCAGCTGATCTGCTTGTGCACCTGTGCTCCTGCTGGAGCTCATGTGAGATGTCAGGTGTGCAGCTGATCTGTGCTTGTGCACCTGTGTTCCTGCAGGAGCTCGTGTGAGATGTCAGGTGTGCAGCTGATCTGTGCTTGTGCATCGTGTTCCTGCTGGAGTTCGTGTGTGATGTCAGGTGTGCAGCTGATCTGTGCTTGTGCACTTGTGCTCCGGCTGGAGCTCGTGTGTGATGTGAGGTGTGCAGCTGATCTGTGCTTGTGCATTCGTGCTCCTGCTGGAGTTCGTGTGAGATGTCAGGTGTGCAGCTGATCTGTGCTTGTGCACCTGTGTTCCTGCAGGAGCTCGTGTGTGATGTCAGGTGTGCAGCTGATCTGTGCTTGTGCATTTGTGCTCCTGCTGGAGTTCGTGTGTGATGTCAGGTGTGCAGCTGATCTGTGCTTGTGCACCTGCGTTCCTGCTGGAGCTCGTGTGAGATGTCAGGTGTGCAGCTGATCTGTGCTTGTGCACCTGTGCTCCTGCTGGAGCTCGTGTGAGATGTCAGGTGTGCAGCTGATCTGTGCTCGTCTACCTTGTTCCTGATGGAGCCTGTGTGAGATGTCAGATGTTCAGCTGATCTGTGCTTGTGCACCTGTGCTCCTGCTGGAGCTCGTGTGAGATGTCAGGTGTTCAGGTAATCTGTGCTTGTGCACCATGTTCCTGTTGGAGCTCGTGTGAGGTGTCAGCAGGTAATCTGTGCTTGTGCACCTGTGTTTGTGCTCGAACTCATGTGAGATGTCAGGTGTGCAACTAATCTGTGCTTGTGCATTCGTGCTCCTGCTGGAGATTGTGTGAGATGTCTTTCAGGTGTTTGCTAAGTATTCTTGTTTTCCTATGTGAAATTAATGGCCAAGGTATTACATTCCCAAAATAAGTATGAGTGGGTTTTTGGGTAGGATTGCTTTAGTCAAATTTGAGAAGTGATGTTTACATGAAAGGGAATCTAACCATGAGGAACATGGTGTCTTCACAAGGATACAAGTACTTTTTCGTGTGTGTGCTCCTTCAGACGATGTTAAAATGGTCTTTTCTATTCCTTCTGTGCATTTGTACTGGCGTTTACTATGGAGCAGACCCTATTCTAGCACTGGGGATATAGGATTAATCTAGCACACAGGATACCTGCGCTCAGACCTTGGCCTCCCTTGACGTCGTGAAGATATTCTCCTGGTGTCCGCTAGCTTGTTTTACCATTCACAGTTAGATCAACAATTCGCTAGGAGTTGATTTTTATTCCTCATTTTGCTACATGCACACGGTCAGTTGATTAAACACAATAGGCTGAAAAAGCTACTTTTCTTCAGTGCACACCAGACATCAGTAGGGATAATATACTGCATCAAGTGCTTGTAGACATTGGTTCTAGATCTGTTTCAACAGTAAAGCCAACTTTCATTTTCCTCCAACTTGGTCAGGAGTTGGTGAGAAGGGAAGGAGCCAAGAATGATGCCAAAGTTGGATCCCGAGAAACTGGAACGAGAGGTGTCTACATGGGGGAAGGGACTGAGAGGAACAGACGTGAGGCTGAAAATCATGACTTTGGACCTGGTTGAGTTGGAGGCATCTCTCAGACACCCAAGTGGAGATGTTGAGTCAACAGCTGCACATAAAACGATTAAATTATGTCAGACAGACAGTTGTTACCTTTAAAAATCTTAATGCTTTTTTCCTTTGAATTCTTTGGCTGAAATTAGTAACTACCATCAAGGTTTCATTTTATGTCATTGATAATAATTGGTGACTTTATCCATTTTAGGGGCATGATTTTGTGGCATTGATTACATTTAGAGTGTTTTGCATCCCTCACCACTTCCCCAGAATTTTCTCAGTACCCCAAGCAAAACTGTCCCCATTAAGCAGTAACTCCAAGTGCTCTTTCTCCAGCCCCTGGCCATCACTGATGTCCTTTAACTGTCTAAGAAGTAGCTTCCCCTAGATACTTCACAAAAGTGTAATCATGCAAAGTATCTCATCTTGTATCTGGCTTCCTTCAGTGAGCATATAGTGGCTTTCAACTGTACACATATTGTATGGGATGTACCCACCCTCATCACCATGCATGGCTGAATCATGGTGCACCATGTCCACGGTCTATCGTACATAGCCCCTCATCACCTTGCATGGCTGAATCATAGTGCACCGTGTCCATGGTCTATCGTACATAGCCCCTCATCACCGTGCATGGCTGAATCATGGTGCACCATGTCCATGGTCTATCGTACATAGCCCCTCATCACCGTGCATGGCTGAATCATAGTGCACCGTGTCCATGGTCTATCGTACATAGCCCCTCATCACCTTGCATGGCTGAATCATAGTGCACCGTGTCCATGGTCTATCGTACATAGCCCCTCATCACCGTGCATGGCTGAATCATGGTGCACCATGTCCATGGTCTATCGTACATAGCCCCTCATCACCTTGCATGGCTGAATCATAGTGCACCGTGTCCATGGTCTATCGTACATAGCCCCTCATCACCGTGCATGGCTGAATCATGGTGCACCATGTCCATGGTCTATTGTACATAGCCCCCTCATCGCTCTGTATGACGGAATCATGGCGCACCATGTCCATGGTCTATTGTACATAGGCCCCTCATCACCCTGTATGACTGAATCACAGCGCACCGCGTCCATGGTCAATAGTACGTACCCCCCTCATCAGCCTGTATGACTGAATCATGGTGCACCGTGTCCATGGTCTATAGTATGTACCCCCCTCATCGCCCTGTGTATGTTCCAGTTTCTCTGTATTTCCTCCAATACTGGCTTATTCTCTCCAAGCATATTTTATATTTTTGTTGTTGACATTTTAAAAATTATAGCGCTCTTAGATATGAGGTGGTTTCTCACTTTTTTTACTACGGACTCATGACGGTAAGCATCCTTTACATACTTATTGGCCCTTTGTATATCTTCTTTGAAAAAAAATGTCAAAATCTTCTTCCCGCTTAACAATGGAATTGTCTTTTTTTCTATCATAGGAGGTCATTTTATATTATTTATTTATTTTTTGAAAGATTTTATTTATGTGTCTGAGCGGGTAGTCTGACAAGGAGCTCCATCTCAGGACCCTGGGATCTTGACCCGAGCCGAAGGCAGACGCTTCACTGACAGAACCACCCAGGCGCCCCCAGGAGTTCATTTTATGTTCTGGATCTGTTCTGGATCTGCCTTATCAGATGCATCATGCCCAAACATTTGTCTCTCATTCTTTGAGTTTTTTTTTTTTTAAGATTTTATTTCTAAGTAATTTTTGCATCCATCCTGGTGCTCAAACTCACAACCGCGACATCGAGTCAGGCTGCACCCACCGAGCTAGCTCAGCACGCGTCTTCTTTCCATTGTTTTTAAATCTCTCGATCGTGTCCTTCTTACCAAAGTATTTATTTCTGATGAAGTTCAACCTATTTTTCTTTTGCTTTTCTATGCTTTTGGGGTCACATTCAAGAAAGCTGCCCGGTCCTAGGTCATGAAGATCTTTCCTATGCTTTCTTCTAATGGTTTTCTAGTTTTAGCTCTGAAATGTAGGTCTTCGATCTGTTTTGAATAAATATTTGTGTGGCATAAGTTGTCAGAATCCACAGGCCATAAATTTCTGGGTTCTCCATTCTCCTCTATTTTAAAAAAGAACTTGGTTGAAGTATAGTCAACGTACAATAAACAGACTTAATTTACGGGCACAAGTTTAACATCTGAACAATATAACCACAATGAGGATACAGAGTATTTCTGTCACCACAAAATATCTCTCCCTGCCACCTTCCCAGTTATCCCCAGCACCAGGAAGCACCCAGTGATCTACTTTGTCACTCAAGAGTACATTGATCTTATCTAGAATTTTACACATATTGAGTTACATAAATTCTTTTGTGTCTGCTGTCTGTTCAACATAATGATTTTGATATCTATAGATATTATGTGTATCAGTAGTTCATTTTTATTATATTTTTTATTTTTGAAAGATTTTATTTGAGAGAGCATAGCAGGGGGGAAGGGCAGAGGGAAAGGGAGAAGGGAGCCCAATGCCTGAGGCTCGATCCCGGGACCCTGAGATCCTGGTATCATGACCTGAGTTAAAGGCTTATGCTTAACCGACCGAGTTACTCAGACGCCCCATACATTTTTAATAGATGTGTAATATCTATTAATTATCTATTATCTATTAAATATCTATTATCTAATATATACATTGTATATATACATTAGAAGTTCTTTGATATTTGTGTTTTTTCCAAGTTTTGGCTATTATCCATAAAATTGCTATAAACGTTTATGTGCAAATGTGTGTGCACATACATTTCATTTGTTCTGTCAAATCTAAAAGCAGAATTGCTGGTTCATTTTGTAGGTTAACTTTTATTTGTGTTTATTCATACTTAAAGATTTTATTTGAGAGAGCATGTGAGAGTGGGGTAGGGGCAGAGGCAGAGAAAGCATCCTAAGTAGACTTTCCGCTAAGCACTGAGCACAGAGCCTGATGCAGGGCTTGACCCCAGGACTCTGAGATCACGACCTGAGCTGAAATCAAGAATTGGCCGCTCCGCCGACCGAGCCACCCACCTTCCCCTCCTTGTACTTTAACTTTTTTTTTTTTTAAAGATTTTATGTATTTATTTGACAGAGATAGACAGCCAGCGAGAGAGAGACAAGCAGGGGGAGTGGGAGAGGAAGAAGCAGGCTCATAGCGGAGGAGCCCGATGTGGGGCTGGATCCCATAACACCGGGATCATGCCCTGAGCTGAAGGCAGACGCCCAACCGCTGTGCCACCCAGGCGCCCCTGTACTTGAACTTTTAAAAGACAGTATGAAAAGTAGTTTTCCAAGTTTTAGGGCTATAGCCTCCAGCACTGTAGGACACTTCCCACGACTCCAAAGTGTCACTGACACTTGGCACGCCTATCTTTTTAATTTTAGTCATTCACGCGGGTGTTTCATGGTATCTCGTGGTTTTAATCTGAATTTCTCCAATGGCTACTAACGTTGGCCATTTTGGTGGGCTGACCAGTCCACCTTGTATCTTTTGAGAAGTGTCCCCAAGGCGTTTCCCATCTGTCTCTTTTGCAGAAGGCTCTCTGTCTTGCATGACGCCAGCCAGAGTCGGTCTGTCATCGCCCCCTAGGATTGGACCTGCAACAGCACCCACGTGCTTCACCTCGGTGTCGTCTATTGTAAGACACAGGCTGGAAACCAGGTGTACAAACAGTGCCTGGGTAGCCGTCCAGTCCATTTGTTGAAGCCGAGCAGACATGCATTTAACACAGAAGGTGAGTGTACACCTGAACTAAGGAGAAGAAAGTGTTCATGTGAACTTGGGAGGTCTCCCAGCCGACGGAATGCAGTCTTGGGAGATGCAGAGCTGAGATCACCTGTTCCGAGCTCGTGCTCTGAGAGCTCATCGAGGGTCACAGCAGTCTCTTCTATTCGTGGTCTGCCACCGTGGCCCCTACCACTGGGTTCCAAGGACGGGTCAAAACCCAACACAGGTACTTTGGCCAGCTTTTGTTCTGGGGCAGGTAGCCCGGGCCGCCAGTCCTGGTGAATCCCACGGACCCTGAGCATTCTGCTGCGTCTTAACGGAAGGGAAACATGTTTTCCAGACACGGCCAGCCACCCTGAGCTGGAGGCAGACGTGGCTGTGCTGCTCGCAGACCTGGATGTGGGCTCTTGCAGGAGAAACACAAGAGGCAAGTGGACAATGGGAGCTCGACGCCCAGGGAGGCACAGCCCTGGGAAGGGTAGCTGGGGTTCTCCAGTGTTGATTCCCCAGAACGGGACCTCCCATCGGAAGAGTGTTCATGAGGCTGGGGAGGGAAGCATGAGAGCTGGCCTGGCTTCCAACAATACAAACTCTGCAATTGACCAGTTTCCCATGCCCTGCCATGCATTGCCCAGGAATGTGGATGTCAAGGACCCACAGTTGGACAGGCAACCCAGGGCTGGGAGAGGAACATACCTTCTGCTTACCTGGCTGCATCTGGGTGCATGTGGACGCTGAGGACAACGGTAACAGCTATGTGGTCACAACTCTTCAGGTGGTCCTGCTGTGTCTCACTCAGGTAGGGCATGTTCTAGGATGGAATAAGGTGTATCCCGCCCCCTCCCCCCGCCCAGGTCGGCTGACTGTACAGGTGACTCGGGACTGCTGACACCACTTAGATGCAGGGAGGATTTGAGAGAAGGGTGAGGTGTTTAGGATACTGCCATCATGTGCCTGATGGGACAAGACATACCTTATACCTGGGGTGAGTGGTGGGGACACTCCTCCTTCACCTGTAGAATACCCCGGACAGCCTGTCCTCTCGGAATGTTCTAGCATCTTGTCACCCCTGGAACCCTTGTCCTACACACACCAGTAAAACAAAAGGGGCCAGATGTCATGCCGGCTGCATGGTGGTGTTCCCTGCTGCTTATGCCACAAGTAGAATAATTCCAGGCTTGCAGGGGCTCCATAAGAGAAGACATCCCCAGACGGGATAAGAGAGGTAGGTGAGTGGCCCCACTCTGGAGGAGGGCAGGTGAACAGGTGTGACTTAGCACTCCTTCAAAGGCTGCCTTCCTTACTCTGCTCAGATAGGACCTGGGGTGCTCCTCCCAAGAGGAACAGGCTTGACTCCATGCCCTGAAGGGCTTTGAGAGTGTTGGAGAACAGCACCCGGGGCTGAGAAATGCCCACAGGGACACTTCACACCATGAC
>NC_079873.1:0-5000 GCF_023065955.2 Ursus arctos | reverse complement strand
GGGTTAGGGTTAGGGTTAGGGTTAGGGTTAGGGTTAGGGTTAGGGTTAGGGTTAGGGTTAGGGTTAGGGTTAGGGTTAGGGTTAGGGTTAGGGTTAGGGTTAGGGTTAGGGTTAGGGTTAGGGTTAGGGTTAGGGTTAGGGTTAGGGTTAGGGTTAGGGTTAGGGTTAGGGTTAGGGTTAGGGTTAGGGTTAGGGTTAGGGTTAGGGTTAGGGTTAGGGTTAGGGTTAGGGTTAGGGTTAGGGTTAGGGTTAGGGTTAGGGTTAGGGTTAGGGTTAGGGTTAGGGTTAGGGTTAGGGTTAGGGTTAGGGTTAGGGTTAGGGTTAGGGTTAGGGTTAGGGTTAGGGTTAGGGTTAGGGTTAGGGTTAGGGTTAGGGTTAGGGTTAGGGTTAGGGTTAGGGTTAGGGTTAGGGTTAGGGTTAGGGTTAGGGTTAGGGTTAGGGTTAGGGTTAGGGTTAGGGTTAGGGTTAGGGTTAGGGTTAGGGTTAGGGTTAGGGTTAGGGTTAGGGTTAGGGTTAGGGTTAGGGTTAGGGTTAGGGTTAGGGTTAGGGTTAGGGTTAGGGTTAGGGTTAGGGTTAGGGTTAGGGTTAGGGTTAGGGTTAGGGTTAGGGTTAGGGTTAGGGTTAGGGTTAGGGTTAGGGTTAGGGTTAGGGTTAGGGTTAGGGTTAGGGTTAGGGTTAGGGTTAGGGTTAGGGTTAGGGTTAGGGTTAGGGTTAGGGTTAGGGTTAGGGTTAGGGTTAGGGTTAGGGTTAGGGTTAGGGTTAGGGTTAGGGTTAGGGTTAGGGTTAGGGTTAGGGTTAGGGTTAGGGTTAGGGTTAGGGTTAGGGTTAGGGTTAGGGTTAGGGTTAGGGTTAGGGTTAGGGTTAGGGTTAGGGTTAGGGTTAGGGTTAGGGTTAGGGTTAGGGTTAGGGTTAGGGTTAGGGTTAGGGTTAGGGTTAGGGTTAGGGTTAGGGTTAGGGTTAGGGTTAGGGTTAGGGTTAGGGTTAGGGTTAGGGTTAGGGTTAGGGTTAGGGTTAGGGTTAGGGTTAGGGTTAGGGTTAGGGTTAGGGTTAGGGTTAGGGTTAGGGTTAGGGTTAGGGTTAGGGTTAGGGTTAGGGTTAGGGTTAGGGTTAGGGTTAGGGTTAGGGTTAGGGTTAGGGTTAGGGTTAGGGTTAGGGTTAGGGTTAGGGTTAGGGTTAGGGTTAGGGTTAGGGTTAGGGTTAGGGTTAGGGTTAGGGTTAGGGTTAGGGTTAGGGTTAGGGTTAGGGTTAGGGTTAGGGTTAGGGTTAGGGTTAGGGTTAGGGTTAGGGTTAGGGTTAGGGTTAGGGTTAGGGTTAGGGTTAGGGTTAGGGTTAGGGTTAGGGTTAGGGTTAGGGTTAGGGTTAGGGTTAGGGTTAGGGTTAGGGTTAGGGTTAGGGTTAGGGTTAGGGTTAGGGTTAGGGTTAGGGTTAGGGTTAGGGTTAGGGTTAGGGTTAGGGTTAGGGTTAGGGTTAGGGTTAGGGTTAGGGTTAGGGTTAGGGTTAGGGTTAGGGTTAGGGTTAGGGTTAGGGTTAGGGTTAGGGTTAGGGTTAGGGTTAGGGTTAGGGTTAGGGTTAGGGTTAGGGTTAGGGTTAGGGTTAGGGTTAGGGTTAGGGTTAGGGTTAGGGTTAGGGTTAGGGTTAGGGTTAGGGTTAGGGTTAGGGTTAGGGTTAGGGTTAGGGTTAGGGTTAGGGTTAGGGTTAGGGTTAGGGTTAGGGTTAGGGTTAGGGTTAGGGTTAGGGTTAGGGTTAGGGTTAGGGTTAGGGTTAGGGTTAGGGTTAGGGTTAGGGTTAGGGTTAGGGTTAGGGTTAGGGTTAGGGTTAGGGTTAGGGTTAGGGTTAGGGTTAGGGTTAGGGTTAGGGTTAGGGTTAGGGTTAGGGTTAGGGTTAGGGTTAGGGTTAGGGTTAGGGTTAGGGTTAGGGTTAGGGTTAGGGTTAGGGTTAGGGTTAGGGTTAGGGTTAGGGTTAGGGTTAGGGTTAGGGTTAGGGTTAGGGTTAGGGTTAGGGTTAGGGTTAGGGTTAGGGTTAGGGTTAGGGTTAGGGTTAGGGTTAGGGTTAGGGTTAGGGTTAGGGTTAGGGTTAGGGTTAGGGTTAGGGTTAGGGTTAGGGTTAGGGTTAGGGTTAGGGTTAGGGTTAGGGTTAGGGTTAGGGTTAGGGTTAGGGTTAGGGTTAGGGTTAGGGTTAGGGTTAGGGTTAGGGTTAGGGTTAGGGTTAGGGTTAGGGTTAGGGTTAGGGTTAGGGTTAGGGTTAGGGTTAGGGTTAGGGTTAGGGTTAGGGTTAGGGTTAGGGTTAGGGTTAGGGTTAGGGTTAGGGTTAGGGTTAGGGTTAGGGTTAGGGTTAGGGTTAGGGTTAGGGTTAGGGTTAGGGTTAGGGTTAGGGTTAGGGTTAGGGTTAGGGTTAGGGTTAGGGTTAGGGTTAGGGTTAGGGTTAGGGTTAGGGTTAGGGTTAGGGTTAGGGTTAGGGTTAGGGTTAGGGTTAGGGTTAGGGTTAGGGTTAGGGTTAGGGTTAGGGTTAGGGTTAGGGTTAGGGTTAGGGTTAGGGTTAGGGTTAGGGTTAGGGTTAGGGTTAGGGTTAGGGTTAGGGTTAGGGTTAGGGTTAGGGTTAGGGTTAGGGTTAGGGTTAGGGTTAGGGTTAGGGTTAGGGTTAGGGTTAGGGTTAGGGTTAGGGTTAGGGTTAGGGTTAGGGTTAGGGTTAGGGTTAGGGTTAGGGTTAGGGTTAGGGTTAGGGTTAGGGTTAGGGTTAGGGTTAGGGTTAGGGTTAGGGTTAGGGTTAGGGTTAGGGTTAGGGTTAGGGTTAGGGTTAGGGTTAGGGTTAGGGTTAGGGTTAGGGTTAGGGTTAGGGTTAGGGTTAGGGTTAGGGTTAGGGTTAGGGTTAGGGTTAGGGTTAGGGTTAGGGTTAGGGTTAGGGTTAGGGTTAGGGTTAGGGTTAGGGTTAGGGTTAGGGTTAGGGTTAGGGTTAGGGTTAGGGTTAGGGTTAGGGTTAGGGTTAGGGTTAGGGTTAGGGTTAGGGTTAGGGTTAGGGTTAGGGTTAGGGTTAGGGTTAGGGTTAGGGTTAGGGTTAGGGTTAGGGTTAGGGTTAGGGTTAGGGTTAGGGTTAGGGTTAGGGTTAGGGTTAGGGTTAGGGTTAGGGTTAGGGTTAGGGTTAGGGTTAGGGTTAGGGTTAGGGTTAGGGTTAGGGTTAGGGTTAGGGTTAGGGTTAGGGTTAGGGTTAGGGTTAGGGTTAGGGTTAGGGTTAGGGTTAGGGTTAGGGTTAGGGTTAGGGTTAGGGTTAGGGTTAGGGTTAGGGTTAGGGTTAGGGTTAGGGTTAGGGTTAGGGTTAGGGTTAGGGTTAGGGTTAGGGTTAGGGTTAGGGTTAGGGTTAGGGTTAGGGTTAGGGTTAGGGTTAGGGTTAGGGTTAGGGTTAGGGTTAGGGTTAGGGTTAGGGTTAGGGTTAGGGTTAGGGTTAGGGTTAGGGTTAGGGTTAGGGTTAGGGTTAGGGTTAGGGTTAGGGTTAGGGTTAGGGTTAGGGTTAGGGTTAGGGTTAGGGTTAGGGTTAGGGTTAGGGTTAGGGTTAGGGTTAGGGTTAGGGTTAGGGTTAGGGTTAGGGTTAGGGTTAGGGTTAGGGTTAGGGTTAGGGTTAGGGTTAGGGTTAGGGTTAGGGTTAGGGTTAGGGTTAGGGTTAGGGTTAGGGTTAGGGTTAGGGTTAGGGTTAGGGTTAGGGTTAGGGTTAGGGTTAGGGTTAGGGTTAGGGTTAGGGTTAGGGTTAGGGTTAGGGTTAGGGTTAGGGTTAGGGTTAGGGTTAGGGTTAGGGTTAGGGTTAGGGTTAGGGTTAGGGTTAGGGTTAGGGTTAGGGTTAGGGTTAGGGTTAGGGTTAGGGTTAGGGTTAGGGTTAGGGTTAGGGTTAGGGTTAGGGTTAGGGTTAGGGTTAGGGTTAGGGTTAGGGTTAGGGTTAGGGTTAGGGTTAGGGTTAGGGTTAGGGTTAGGGTTAGGGTTAGGGTTAGGGTTAGGGTTAGGGTTAGGGTTAGGGTTAGGGTTAGGGTTAGGGTTAGGGTTAGGGTTAGGGTTAGGGTTAGGGTTAGGGTTAGGGTTAGGGTTAGGGTTAGGGTTAGGGTTAGGGTTAGGGTTAGGGTTAGGGTTAGGGTTAGGGTTAGGGTTAGGGTTAGGGTTAGGGTTAGGGTTAGGGTTAGGGTTAGGGTTAGGGTTAGGGTTAGGGTTAGGGTTAGGGTTAGGGTTAGGGTTAGGGTTAGGGTATAGGGTTAGGGTTAGGGTTAGGGTTAGGGTTAGGGTTAGGGTTAGGGTTAGGGTTAGGGTTAGGGTTAGGGTTAGGGTTAGGGTTAGGGTTAGGGTTAGGGTTAGGGTTAGGGTTAGGGTTAGGGTTAGGGTTAGGGTTAGGGTTAGGGTTAGGGTTAGGGTTAGGGTTAGGGTTAGGGTTAGGGTTAGGGTTAGGGTTAGGGTTAGGGTTAGGGTTAGGGTTAGGGTTAGGGTTAGGGTTAGGGTTAGGGTTAGGGTTAGGGTTAGGGTTAGGGTTAGGGTTAGGGTTAGGGTTAGGGTTAGGGTTAGGGTTAGGGTTAGGGTTAGGGTTAGGGTTAGGGTTAGGGTTAGGGTTAGGGTTAGGGTTAGGGTTAGGGTTAGGGTTAGGGTTAGGGTTAGGGTTAGGGTTAGGGTTAGGGTTAGGGTTAGGGTTAGGGTTAGGGTTAGGGTTAGGGTTAGGGTTAGGGTTAGGGTTAGGGTTAGGGTTAGGGTTAGGGTTAGGGTTAGGGTTAGGGTTAGGGTTAGGGTTAGGGTTAGGGTTAGGGTTAGGGTTAGGGTTAGGGTTAGGGTTAGGGTTAGGGTTAGGGTTAGGGTTAGGGTTAGGGTTAGGGTTAGGGTTAGGGTTAGGGTTAGGGTTAGGGTTAGGGTTAGGGTTAGGGTTAGGGTTAGGGTTAGGGTTAGGGTTAGGGTTAGGGTTAGGGTTAGGGTTAGGGTTAGGGTTAGGGTTAGGGTTAGGGTTAGGGTTAGGGTTAGGGTTAGGGTTAGGGTTAGGGTTAG